>NW_022900934.1:11371723-11395121 GCF_012274545.1 Fukomys damarensis
TTTTGCGAGGCAGGTGCAGTGCCACTGAGCTAAATCCCTGGCCAGTAAATGTCTTCTAATGTAATAAAAATAGTCCCTGCACCCAGCATTCTTGGGATGTGCCTGCTGTTTTCCAATTGCCTGAGTTAGCAAAGTGGTATTGAAAGCAGACCTTACTGTCCACAGCCAACCCAAGGGCTGGCTGTACGGGCTGCAGGTCTGCCAAGTCCATGGGGCTTCGCAGACAGAGAGCGTCGGCTGACCTCCAACACCACTGCACCCGTTGCCATGGGTTCTGAGGTGGCCACATGGAGTTCGCCCTAACACAGTCACCAGGGAGAAGAGCAGGCAGCCTTCCCGGGGCAACTGCAGCGAGCGAGCGGGCCTGAGACAGAAGCCGGGACGCGCGGGGAGGGAGGGGCGCAGGGAGCACTGCTGAGAAATGGAGAACAGAGCCAGGAGGCCTAACCCAGCTGTCGAGCGGCTGTCTGAAGCTCAGCTACCTGCAGTTTTTCTTCACAGAAGTGGGCAATGTGCTGCCCCACCCCCAGCCATCTGTTCTCTTCCATCAGCTTCAACTGGGTTTGGCCTCTCGAAATGGAAAAAGCTCAGTATTAGTTAACACAATTTCGGCCGCAAGTAGAACACCTGACTGAAAATGGCTTAAAGGACAGATTTCATTATCTGACGGAACAGGCAGCAGAGAGGCAGCTCCAGGGTGTATGAGCCAACAAAACAGCACCGAGAACAAGCATCTGGGCTTCTTACCACTCCGCTTGGCAATTCTTGCTATTCCAGCTTTTATCTTTTATTTTTCACCTTTGATGGTACTAGGGATCGAACTCCAGGCCTTGACACTGAGCTCATCCCGTCTTTAAAAACTATGTTTTTTAAAAATTCTGAAACAGTAGGCGGAGGATTTGGCTCAGTGGTTCCGCCGCCTGCCTTGCAAGCACAAGGATTCAAGTTTGATCCCTGGTACCACCCCCGCAAAAAAAATTTAGAAAAAATTCTGAGACAGGGTCTTGCTAAGTCACTAAATTGCTCAGGCTGGATTCAAACTCGTGATCTTCCTGCCTCAGCCTCCCAGAGTGCTGGAATTACAGGTATGAGCCACCACACCCAGCTCTGGCTTTTGCCTTTGAGCCACAGTGGTTGCATGATGGCAACCATCCAGGCATCACTTCCTCAATTAGTAGAATGGAAGGAAGGGAGGGAGGAAAAGAGGGAGGGAAAAATCTTCCCTTGTTTTTTTCAGGAAGAAAACATTTCTGGGACCCATCACCTAGCACGGTTCCCTTCAATGTCACCTGCCAGACTGGGTTCCATGATCTCAATCAAGGGAAAAGGAGAGGGCAAAGACCAAGCTTTTTTGTTTTTTTGTTTTTTTTCTTCACTGCAAGTTGAACCCACATCATTCTCACTGAGCTACACACCCAGCCAGTTTTTTATTTTGAGACAGGGTCTCACTAAGTCACTAAGTTTCTGGGGCTGGACACAAACTTGTGATCCTCCTGCCTCAGCCTCCTAAAGTACTGGGATCATAGGTGTGCACCATCACATCCAACTGCAAAGACCAAACTGACTTTGTTGGTCGCCTACCCACAAGCCATGTCCTCTTCTTCCTTGAAAACAGAACCCTAATTTTGACCAGGTGTTTTCTGATTAGGAAGAAGGAATTGGGTAGGCAACTGAGAATGTCTGCTGTAAGCCCCAAAACAAGCACTGGTGTTCAGCAAGCCACAGTTAACCCACACATTCGAGACAGTGATGGCTGGGCACAGTGACACACACCTATAATTGCAGTGCTTTGGGAAACTGAAGCAGGAGGATCCAAAGTTTAAGCTCAGCCTTCATAATTTAGTGAGCCCCTATCTCAAAAATTTAAAAAAGGCGCTGAAGACATAACTCAGTGGTAGAAAGCACCCCTGCATTCAATCTCCAGTATCACAAAAAAAAAAGGAACATGACAACCCAAACCAAATTACTGTTAAAGAATTATCATTTTTTACAGGCAGCACAACTAAATAAACACCAACTATAATTTTTATTATTTAAGAAACTACAAGCTGGGGGCTGGGGATTTAGCTCAGCGGTTCAGTGGTCTGCCTTGCAAGCACGAGGACCCGAGTTCATTCCCCGGTATCAAAAAAAAAAGAAACTACCAGCTGGGCACGGTGGTATATGCCCGTAATCTCAGCACTGCGGAGACTGAGGCAGGAGGGTCCCCACCTCCACCACTCAGTTCAAATGCAACCTGGGCTACACAATGAGTTCAAGGCCAGCCTGAACTATAAAGTGAAATCCTGTCTCAAAAGAACTATAAAACTGACCACAAAACTGTAAATTCCTTGAAGTGGTTTTTTTTTAAACCTTTACCAATTGCCCCAGAGTAATGGGTATTAGCCATGAAGGTTATTTTCTGAGTGCCTAGTAGCAGGAAAGGAATGTTAATGAGTAAGCTTCCCAAACTCAGAGCTATAGAACTATCTTGTTAGGTTGTTAGAATCTGCTAAATAGGGAATGGGAACTCAGAATAAAACTGGTTTCCTACTCTGGACTCAAGATCAGTACTACAGAGTGGTGACTGTCCTTAAACCTATTCGATTCCAGATGTTATAAATGAGACGGCAATGTGGAGGCTCACAGCCTGAGCCTGCCCCTGAGGAACAGTGTGGTCTGAGGTACACCAGGTAGCAGGTGCACCAGGTAGCAGCAGGCAGGTGAAGACGGGAAAGCCAGAGTCCGAATGTCCATTCCCAAAGCGAACCTGCATCACATGCATACTGGGAAAGCACCACTACCCCGTTAAACAAGACTGATAAGGCAAAGTCAACTTACAGAGTCAGAGGTAATAAGGAAAAAATATTTATCAGCAGGCAAGGGGAGCCTAATAAAAGGAACTACAGTAACTGCTAAGCCATAGGCAGCCTTAGTAAAACCATTTACTATGCCTCAAGCATCATTCCCTCATTTTACCCTCGAATTTGACACTAATTAAAGTCTCTGCTTCGCCCTTCATTAACCATTCAATGAATGTGCCTGTGTTCACATCTGTTATTAAACAGATTCATCCACTCCACTTGGCTTAGAAGCTAATTATCTTCATAAAGGCCACAGGAAACAAAAGAGATCTTAAGTGGATGCCTCTACTATTAGGGAGCCATTTCGCCACCCTAAACTGTAAGATCAATGTGCTCAAAGGACAAAAAGCAGCCTATGGAAAGGGCTCATGGGGGGACAGATGGACTTTGCATGACCTTCAGGGACTCGCCACCCTTCTCTGAGCCCCAGCATCCTTCTCTGCAAAGGGGACTCAAAACGCTACAGCAGGAGGCAGAGCAGCGGAAATGGAATCAGGGCTGTGAGGCGCCCTTTATGGCTGCTGATGCTAAGGAGGCACTTGGAAAACATGGTTATTGTTACTTCTTTTATTGTGGGGTCACTGAGACGCACTTACCTAGAGAAACAACAGCAACGCTCTCTGGCAAGAAATGCAGTCGGTATCGGATAAGCAAATGCACCAATATGATGCAGATAGCTGTGGGGAAAAAAATGAGACATTGTTTAAAAGCCCAACTTTTTTTAATGGTACCGGTGGCAGAATCACAGAGCTAAATCTGGGCCCTTAAAAGCCCAATTTTGTTTTGTTTTGTTTTTTTGGTACCAAGGATTGAACTCAGGACCTTGCGTGAGCCAGGCAGGCAGCAGCACCACTGAGCTACATCCCTGGCCCTGTCTGTTGTGTTCTTATTGTTTCTTAACCTCGAGGCAGACTGACAGTATTTATTAAATTTTCTCTACATTTCTTTGTATGCCTGAAGCACTGATCTCCAGTGGTTAACTTTGTAATAAACTATAAAACCTAACACAACCATTTACAGTTATTCAACTTTTTTTTTGTGTGTGTACTGGGGATAAAATTTGGGACCTTGTGCTTGCGAGGCAGGCGGCAGAACCACAGAGCTAAATCCTCAGGCCTACATTTATTCAACTTTTCCGGATTATAGGAAATGGTCCTACATTTTTGAAACAGGAAGTCGGTGAAATTACTTTCACATAAACGCAACTGTAACTGATCACATGGATGGTCTGCACCATGTGACTGGTTCTCTTTCAACACAGAAGGAAGTGAGGGTATTTTACAAACAGGGAAAAGTAAAAACTTCAGTTTGATGACAAGAACATTAAAGAAATCTGAAGATGAGTGCCTCCCCCCACTCCGCTGGCTATGGCAGCTGGGTACAGCACTTCCCAATGCAGCCTCATTTAGTCCTCCAAGCATCCTCTCCAGCAGCGTCATGCCATGATCACCTTCGACTGTACATGAGCACAGCAGCTTGGGATGTCATAATGTCGGGGTGTCGAAGCCCAGGGACGTTACTGCAGCAGGATTTTGTGCACTTAACACTGTGAACTGTACCGCTTCCCACCTGGCCGGCGGCCTTCATTCCTCAGCCCCCTCAGGAATAATGCCTGCCTCCCTTTGTCATCGAGGAAAAGGGAGGATGGCCAGGCATCATGGCACATGCCTGCAAACCCAGCACCAGGAGGCGTGGCAGGAGGATCCCAAGTTCAAGCTCTGGCAACTTAGTAACTTAGCAAGACCCTATCTCAAAAAATATAAAGGGCTGGGGATGGAGCTCAGTGGCAGAGTGCGCCTGGGTTCAATCCTTAGGACGGCAAAAGGAAGGAAGAAGGGGGAAAAAAGATGTGATCTATTAGAAAATAATATTTCTGGACCAAAAAATAAAAATAAGAAAAACAGTGTCCTTTCCCATGAATAACTCCTAATGTAATTCTATGCTCCAAATGTTAGCATACATGTCTTTTTTCTTTATTTGACACCTAGGTGGTATACTATCTCGTTAATCACAGTATTAATTTACTAAATTTTACTAAACATAACTCAGCTTTTTTTTTTTCTTTTTTTTGGTACTGGGGATTGAACTCAGGACCTTGCACTTTCAAGGCAGGTGGCAGAACCACCGAGCTAAATCCCTGGCCAATAACTCTGCTTTTTAAGAAAACATTTAAACAATTTACATGGCTATTAACTGGCCGCCCTTAGAGCCCATACTGACAAATCAGATTTCTTCAATCCCCCCAGAAAGTACCAGGAGGCCAGAGAAAAGAAAATGCATTGTAAATGTTGTAAATATAGAAATTCTGTCCTCTTTCTATTCTGTGGTTTAAACAATTTATCAATCTGTGATGTTATTTTAATTTTGTTTTTTGAGACAGAGTGTTCAGGTTACCCTTGAACTCACTATGTAGCACAGGCTGGCCTCAAACTCACATTGATCCTCCTGCCTCAGCCTCCCAATGCTGGGATTACACCATGTCCAGCTCTGTGATATGTTTTAATATAAATATTTAATTCTGAAAAAATTTAACCTTGTTAGAAAGTCCCATTTTAAACACTAAAAGCATGAAAAAAAGCTCCAATGCATAAGCAGCCCTATGACCGAAAACAATGAAAAGCATACACGTGAGCAAGTAAGTAGACAGAAAATAGATAACAAAATTCAGCTGTTGCTCTTGCTTTGCACCACACTGGATTTTTAAAAATTAACAGCACTGGGGATGCAGCTCAGTGGTACAGCACTTGCTCAGCATGTTTGAGGCCTCTCAGTGCAATCCCCAGTATTACAATAAACCATGCAATCAAGTTTACTCTCACTGGGTGTGGTGGCGTATGCCTGTAATTCCAGTACTGCAGGAAGCTGAGACAGGACGATTCCAAATTCAAGCCCAGCACAGTGAGACTTGGTCTCAAAATATATAAGTGCTGGGCCGGGGATTTAGCTCAGTGTTCCAGTGCCTGCCTCGCAAGCACAAGGGTCCGAGTTCAATACTGGTACAAAAAAAAAAAAAAAAGTGCTGAAGAAGCAGCTTAGTTATGAAGGCCCTAGGTTCACTCACCAATACTGGGGGAAAACAAACAAAAAAAAAAACTGTCTTTCACACATAAATCAAAGAGCTGTATGCAGCTTTAACAGCAAACAGGAAAGTTGTTTGTTAGTACAAAAAGCTAAACATGAGGCTAATCGATGCCAGGTGACTTAGGGAGACCCACAGAACGTGGGAAATATATGCAAATCTTTTAAGACTCTAGTGCTCAGAACATATAAAGAACACTTACAATTTAACAATAGTACATTTAAAAATGGGCAAAGGACTTGACTAGACATTTCTCTAAAAGAAATATACAAATGACAATAAACACATGAAGAAATGCTCAACATCAATCATTACAGAAATGCAAACCAAGATCACAACGAGCCATGACTGCATACCCACTGGGATGGTAACAATTAAAAACAACAACCAGAGCCGGGTGTGCTGGCTCACGCCCGTAATCCCAGCACTCAGGAGGCTGAGGCAGGAGGATCGCTGTGAGTTCGAGACCAGCCTGGGCTACATAGTGAGTTCCAGGTCAGTCTCAACTACATAGTGAGGCTCTGTCTCAAAAAACAATAAATAAATAAATAAATAAATAAATATCAACAACCAGAGCCAGGGATTTAGCTCAGTGGTTCTGCCATCTGATTCTCAAGTACAAGGTCCTGAGTTTTATCCACGGTACCAAAAAGAAAGTAACAAGCATTGGTAAAAAGGTGAAGAAACTGAAACCCTTGTAAAAAGGTGCTGATTCTGGAAAACAGCTTGGTAGTTCCTGAATTAAACACAGAGTAACTTTTCAGTCTCACAATTTTACTCCTAGGTATATATCCAAGAGAAATAAAAACACATATTTATTACATCATGTAAAGGTACAAGATCCCATTGATGAATATAACTGTACTGAATACCTAAAATGTACTAATAATCTTAATTAAAAAAACATATTCACATAAAAACCTGTACATAAATGTTCATGGTAGCTCTATCTACAACAGCCAAAAGGTAGAAATTACCCAACTGATAAGTAAACAAACATGACACAGTACATCCACAATGAACTAGTAGTCAGCCATAAAAATGAATTCTAATACACGCTGCAACACAGATGAACCTTGAAGACTTTAGGTTAATAAACCAGTCACAAAAGACACATTGTACAATTCCATTTATGTGAAAGATTCTGAACAGGCAAGCTCCTAGAGATGGCAGAATACTGGTTGCTAAAAGGAAGAGCAACAGGGAGTGGCTGCTTTTAATGTTTTAAACCATAGTTTTATTTTTTTAAATTGTTTTTTGTTGTTTTTTTTTTGAGACAAGGTCTCACTATGTAGTTGAGACTGACCTGGAACTCACTATGTAGCCCAGGCTGGTCTCGAACTCACAGCGATCCTCCTGCCTCAGCCTCCTGAGTGCTGGGATTACAGGCGTGCGCCACCACACCTGGCTTTAAAATGGTTTTTATGATGCTGATTTTGCCACAACAAAAATGATGAGGTAGCAGAAAATACATTAACATGGAAAGATGCCGAGACATTTTTTGAGATGAAAAAGCAGGTTATAGGACCCCATTTATGTTAAAATAAACTTCAAACTATATGTGCTTGCATGCGTCTGTGTGCTTATGAGTGTACTTATAAAGACAAGCGTGTTTTCAAGTACTTAGGGAAAAAAAACAGAGCAAGGAGGGAGAAAAACTTCTGCATGATACAAAGGCTGCATATTCCTAAGTGAACACACTTTCTTTTCATGCCTCAAGTGATAATTATGTACAATACAGTGCGCACAGAAATGTCAATTTTAATAACTCCATTAGGCACAAATGTATGTGGCAAATGACATTAATTGTTAACTCTAGTTTAAGTCAACAATAACGACTGTTGTTTCTTATGGAGTCAAACACAGTATCACCCAGCGTCAAATGCATTTCAGCAGACTTCAAGCTTTAAAAGCCAAAGGTAACTGGAGAAGCTAGAGGCGCAATTCAGCGGTGGAGCACTTTCCTAGTGTGCCCAAGGCGATGGGTTTGAGCCCCAGCAGCGAACAAAACAAAACAAGGAATTTCAGCACTGTTCCTTAGCACAGGGGACACACTATAATCCTGTAACACGCCTGCTGAACATAAATTCACATTTTCACTTAACTATGATAACAAACTAAAGTGGCAAAAGTATTCCAGGTTGGGAGTTCCAACAAATTATGGACTAGCTTCTCTCAATTCACTACAGTCCACCTACAGTGTTTAATAGCTAGCAAGTTACCTATTTATATTTATTTATTTATTGTGGAGGGTTCTCAGACAGGGTCTCACTGTGTAGCCCAAGCTGGCCTCAAACTCATGATGATCCTTCTGCCTCAGCCTCCTGAATGCTGGGATTCCAAGTGTGCACCACCCCAGCCAGCTAGCAATTTCCTTTTTTACTCTATCAGATTTACAGTGTTTGGACATCTAATCAGGAGCAAATGATAATAATAAACAAGATCAGAGAAAATATGCCTTTAATTTTATGTAAAAAGAAGGTATCATCCCATCCTGCTATTACAGCTGACCAATGCGTGTTAGTGAAGTTACGGACTCCCAACTGCCTAGAATCCGATTAGATGAAAACAAGTCATCTAGTGAGCCTAGAATCTAGGTTTATGATCAGTTTGAAGAGAAGACAATGCAAGTACAGTTCAGCCCTTCCTGTCCCCCAAAATACACTAAGAGCAGGCAGGACTTTGCCTCTACTTGGAAGCACAGTACCGAAAGCTTTTTGCTGTTGGAACTGGATAGTGGACTGGATTAACACAGGCTGATCTCAAACGCTCTATACCCCAGGGCTACTCTGAGTCTTCTGCCACTTCTCACCCTCCCTTTATAAGGGGGATTACAAAAGGTTTTTCCAAGCCAGTGGCAAGGTAAACACACGGATAACACATAATTCTGAAAGGAGACTTCAGAAGATTTCTTAATTGAGAAGAGAACTGCTTTTCTTTTGTACTCAACTACTAAACCAAGCCAAAACAAAACAAAAAGGAGTCCTTGATTTACAGGGTAAAAAAATTTCCAGGGTGTATTAAATCTACATGGAATATTATAACGTCTGATTTGGGTACTTTCTTGGTATTCAATTTTAAAGTTTTTAAAACTCTATGACAGACAAGGATGAATCTAGATTTCAAATAAAATTACTGTATTTTTGTAATTATTTGATCACTCATCAGTCTGGACACAAATGTGAAAGAAGTTATACATTTCTTCAAAAGCCAGTCCTAAGAGACGTTAGAGAAATATGCAATAAAAACCCAGTTCCACCTCTGACTCTTTTGAAACAATCTAATTAGAAAGATGACTCTGGTATTATTTTTTTAGAAAGCAGCAAATGTACACATATCAAGTTCACTTTCAAACAAGAGTTTAGAGTTGGGTCAAAGTCTTAAATTCTTTCTTCCTTAGTCAGCTAATCCAAAGTGGTTGTGTAGTTTCAGTCTGAGTTCTTCTGTCCAAAACAATTATCTATCATCTAGGGGAGTTTCTGCCTCTGTGTGTGTGTGTGTGTGAACACATGCCTGTGTATGAGGTACTGGAGGCCTTTTGCACTGAGCTACATCTCCCCCACTTCAAATTCTGAGATAAAGTCTCACTAAGTTTCTAAATTCCCTAAGCTGGGATCAAACTTATGATCCTCCTGCCTCAACCTAGCTAGTTTTCCCCAATTATCTAAACCTCTTGACTGAGGAGGTCTGGAAACCTAGACATCAGCCTCTGGTCTCCCACCAACCGGATGTGCCAATTATTTGACTTCGCTAGGCTTAAATCTGCTCACCTACTGAAGCAGGAAGGGGAAGCAAATAACATTTTAAGTTTGAATGAATCCACTTAAACTAAATTATTACAATAAGAAAGAGTATATTAAAAAAAAGAAAGTAGGGCCGGGGATTTAGTTAGTGGTTCTGCTGCCTGCCTCATAAGCACAAGGTCCTGAGTTTGATCCCTGGTACCAAAAAAAAAGAAAAGAAAGTAAGAGCATAGGTGGCCCATGGTTACAGTAAAGGTCATGATTTGGTTAATGGGACAGTAAGAGATAAATGGTGTGAGGAGTTGTGCTCTTCACTCAGCAGAAAAACCTTAAGAAATGGATCAAGATGCAATATGAGGGCATGGGATTTAGCACAGTGGCACTGCAGCTGCCTCACAAGTGCAAGGTCCTGAGTTCAATCCCTGGTACCGAAAAAAAACACGTAATATGAGTGTATGCCAATACCACATAATGACTGTTTATTATATATCATAAACATACACTAATAAAGGTTTTTAAAAAGAAACTTTTAATAAAAAATTTACATCGAGCCAGGCATGGTGGCACACACCTGTAATCCCATCACTCAGGAGGCTGAAGCAGGAGGATTGCTGCAAGTTGGAGGCCAGCCTGGGCTACATAGTGAGACCCTGTCTTAAAAAAATAAAAATGACAACAAAAATCCAAATAAATAAAGTGAGATCCCGTCTCAAAAAACAAGGCTGGGCACAGTGGTGCATACATGTAATCCCAGCACTGGGGAGGCTGAAACAGGAAGATTGCCACCAGTTCAAGGCCAGCCTGGGCTATGTAGTAAAACCTTATCTCAAAAAACAAATAAAACCCAAACTAAAATAAATTCAAAACAAAACAAAAATTTACACAGAAGCCTAATAAACATAAGGGACAAAAGTGCTGTTCCCACTGATACCTTCACATTTGACTCTCCCACCTCTTGCCACCTGCCACACACACACACACACACGTGCACAGACTTCTATGAGCAGAATTTGAAGTCCACTATATTAAATGTTCAAGGTTCTTGGTCAAAAATTCTTTAGTTTTTTTCTTCCAAATGCCATCTAAGATAATGCACTAAGGGCTTTTCTATGATTTCCTAAGGCAGAGGGAGTACCCTGGTTGGTATGAAGTTATAAACTGGAGGTTTGCCCTCAGGGTTTAAAGCGAAAGCCAGGTGGAGGGAGACTTGCACAGTGAACAGCAGTGACAGGGTTTAAGACACTCCTGATGGCACACACTCACCTAGGACAAGGAGGCTGAAGAAAATGGTCATGCCACTGGACTGCTCCTCCTGCTGAGCCTGCTCCCCCGTCTGCACAGGAAGGATGGGCTTGGCAGGGGTCGGGAGCACCAGTTTTGTCGTGACACCCAGGATAGTGTGGAGGGTGACATTGAAACTCTCGTGAGTTGTATTGGAGAATCTGTTGGAGGACGTAAAAAGCAGCAGAATTAGACAAAGGAAAAAAGGCTCTAAACTATTAATATGCACACTTCAGACTGGAAGGCGAACTGGGCAAAGTGTTTTACGGGAGTTGCAGGTTTTGTAAGAGATGAAGGAAACCCCTGCCTGAAGAGCAGGCTGCACAGCAGGGTACCGGTGATCTCAGGTGCTTTTCAATAGTCTCATAAAAGACTGGAGCAAAGGAAGTAGGGCTGGCACCGAACTGCTACCTGCTCTTCAATAGTTGATGGGGGGCCAACTGGCCACGTCATATCCCAAAGCCCAACACTTTTATTTCCCCATTTTACGTTCTTTTCCTGATTATTTCTGAAAGTTGAAAAAGCCACTTGAACTTGCCAGAAGGTCCTACCCCACCTTACAAAATCCTTCTCAGATTCCCTAAGGCTCGGGTTACCGCTCTGAATACCCCACTCCACCCCAATTTCCCCGCCCCACAGCTGTGAACCCACACTCTTCTCCCATTGTGTTGCGGCTGTGAACTGGTGCAAACTGATATAATGATAATAGTAATTATGAGAATTGCTATTTATGCAGCCCAGCTCATTCCAGGCAATAGGTAATACAACACTTCTGCAGATTCCCTAACTCGGCCAACATCTCAGTCAGTGGCAGAATCAAGCTTCCAAACTCTATAATCACTGGGTGAAACCACTTCTGCCTTGGGCGGCTGAGGCCTAGTTTAGTGTCTAGGACAGAGATCCATAAGTGAGTCAACTAAATGACTTGCCACCCATTTGACCACAGGCATCTGAAACATGTCACGTGGTGGAACCTTGTATCAATCAAGAGGTCCTTGTTAATCTTCACATACTTCACAGACAGGACATCTATGTGACAAGGGGCAGATGGCAGCCATCTCCAGGTGTAGGGACGGACTACTGGTGGTCTGGAGAAAACAGACCCTCCCTGCACCTCATCATTTACAGCTAGCCACCCTGCTGTCTACACTCCAACCATTCTGCCTTTCTGTCACTCCAAAATACTAAATCATTTCTTGTTTCGGGCGCTTTGGACCTAATACCACCCCCTTCCTATCCCTCCTTGTTTATTCAACTTCCTTCGTTGGGCTTAACAGGATTTGAAACCACCTTGCTGGTCCATCTACCCTCTTCTCCCACTAGAGTGGCAGGTCCTTGAAGGCAGCTCCTAATCTGCCTTCTTTGCTACTATGTGCCTGGGGCCTGCAATTATGTAGGCAGGTTAATGAATGAGTGAAACTTAGTGGGTTACACAGACGCGACAACTAATCGTTACATAGGAGACTGGCTTAGTAGCAGGTGTTGTGGGGGATGGGGAGGACTTCGTCGAGGCGGCAGAGCGTTTAGTAATCTTCATAGAACTGGAAACTGGGAAAGTGAAAAGACAGCTCGAGGTTTTGGCAAGAGAGACCTCAAGGCCTGCGCTGGGCGGCAGATCCCCAGCCCGAGGGTCCGGCCTGAAAGAGGTTGTTAGGGCCCAAGTACGCCCAGACCCATCCCACCCTTCTCACAGATGCCGGCACAGTCTGCGTGGCTAACTGCCACAAGGAGCTCCGCCTTCCACGGCCAGAGACTCGCCGTCACCCGCCGGGGCCCAGCCCTGCCGCCTCCGCAGCCCGGAAAAGCCCACTCACTCCTCTTCCGCCATCTTCTCCCCAATCCTGCGACGCCTCCAAGACCACCGAGTTCGGAGCCACGAGGCTAGCACGGCCCACGTCGCTTCCGGCTTCCGCTGGAGGCGCGAGAGGGCTGGCGAATGAGGGCGGGGCCTCGGCCAAGCCGGGACGACCCTCTGTCCCGCCGTCTCAGTGGCCTAAGGGCGGGAGGAGTTGCGTGGGAGGGCATCTCTGGGACTCTCAGAGCGCAGTCAGGGGGAAGCAAGCCTCATAGCCAGGGGGCTCGCTTTCTCTGTCGCTGGCCGAGTGCGATTTCCGGTGGACTCCCGTGAGGCCCCTGTGACTCACCCTGAGGGATGGTACCTTCCACCTAATACTCAGGAATTTCCTCTGCTAAAATGTGGGTGGGGGATGGGCTCAATTGAAAGTCTAGGCTGTTCTAGGGATCCTGACGTGGCACTGCAATCCTAGCCCGTTTTCCTCATCTGCTGAAGAATAACCACGTGGACTTGAAAGATTGTTCAGCATTCCATCTGTAATCATTTATGATTATCTGGCGTCTAAAATAGGTGCTGAAATCCGGGTGTGGTGGTGCATGCCTGTGATCCCAGCACTGGGAAGGCTGAGGCAGGAGGATCATTGAGAGTTCAAGTCCAGCCTGGACTACATACATAACAAGAGTCAAAACAAACAGGTGCTGATGGTGGAGGAAAGGATCATTCATTCATTTGTTCATTGATTCAACAAAACTTTTTTGTTTGCTGTGCTGAGCTACATCCTCAGGCCGTGATTCATGAAATGCTTGTCTTGGGGTGGGGGGTTTCTGGAGGAATTGAACCCATGCTTAGCACTGAGCTACATCCCAACCCTTTCTATATTTTTTTTATTTTTGAGGCAGGGTCACTCTGAGTTACTAGATTGCCCAAGCTGGGCTTGAATTTGTGATCCTTCTACCTCCCCACTCAAAAGGGCTGGGATTACAGGTCTGCCCACTGCTTGGCATCTACAGATTCTTTTTTTTTTTCAGTGCTTCATCTTCTGCCTCTCTGGCTTTTTAAATTTTTCTCCAAACCTTTTAATTTATTTTTAACTAAGTTTATTAGTACATTTTAAGTATACAGTATAGTTATATTAATCATTCGGATCTTGTACCCTTACATGACTCATCTTGGTTCTTTCCCCATTCCCAGCCCTCCCTTCACCCCCTCCACCCTTCCCTAGTTACAAAGACATTGTTTCCATGTTTTTCCTTTTATCATATTTTTTCTATTCCCTTTTTATCTTTCCCCTACCCCTCCATTTCCTCTCCTCTTTTAGACCTTTTTTTACACAATATCAGTTATGCATTTTGATCCTTATTTACACTTTTAGTTTTTCACACCAGAGAAACTATTCGGTATTTACACAGGTGTGTTTTATTAATTTCGCTGAAGGGTATGACCTCAATGTTCATCCACTTAGCTGTAAGTGTCTCTAGTTTCTCGTTCTTTATGGCTGAGTAGTACTCAATTTTATGAAAGAAAATCTTTATGCAGTCTCCAATTGATGGGCAATTGGGCTGCTTCCAAGTTTTAGCTATTATAAGCTGTGCTGCTATAAACATGGGTGAATACATATCACTGTGGTATGATTCTTTTAATTCTTTTGGGAAGACACCCAGCAGGGGAATAGCTGGTCAAACAGGACTTCTAATCCTAGTTGTTTGAGGTATCTCCATGTTGATTTCCAAAGTGCATCTACAGATTCTTAATTGACTTCTATTCATACAGTACTGCCTTATGGGGTCAGGGCTATAGGAAGGTAAAGATAAGGTTGTGAGGGTAGGTGGAACCTCATCCGGAAGGCTGATACCTTGTCCTAAGGCCTTTGGATTTGACCCCTGCTGCTTCCTTCCTGTCCAGGCCACCATATCGCATCTGCATAATTGCAACAGTTCTGTGAATGGTGTGACTCTGATGTGGCTCTTTTTGGTCTTCCACACGTGGGCCAAACTGATACCTTAAAATTCTAATCATTCCTGTGCTCAAAAGCTGTAAGGGGATTCCAATCTAAAAAATAAAACCTGGATTTAGCTCAGTGGTTCTGCTGCCTGTCTTGAAAGCACAAGGACCCAAGTTTTATCCCTGGTAGCAAAACAAAACAAACAAAAAAACCCTTGGACAACCTGTAGGAATCAGTCCTGCCTTCTTGACCTCAGGAAGCTGTATACACACACACACACACACACACACACACACACACACACACACTGACACTGTCATAGTTTGGATCTAAGATGTCCCCCAGAGGGCTTATGTGTTCAGAAGTAGGGTTTTTAGGGCTTAGGATTTAGCTCAGTGGTTCCATCACCTGCCTTGCAAGCGCAGGGATCCTAGATCAATCCCCAGTAACCCCCCAAAAAAAACCAAAACCAAAAACAAAACAGAAAGAGGTGGGGTTTGTGGAGAGGGACTGGATCAGGAGGGCTGTAACTTCATTGGTGGATGAGCTCATTGATGGGTTCATAATTGAATGGTGTACCTGGGAGGTGATGGAAATTCAGGAGGTGAGGCCTAGTAGAAGCAAGTGGGTCATGGGGGCCTGACCTTGGAGACCATATCTTGTCCTGGTGCCTCTCCCCTGCCCCCCAGCCAAAATATCCTTTGAGTTGTTTCTCTGGTATTTTGTCTCAGTGACAAAGCTCACCCAACAGATAGGCCTTTTACTATTGTCATAGTAGCTTCCTCTGCGTGCTTCCAACACCAAGAACACTTCTGCCTCTGCATTTGCTAAGCCTTTTGTCTAGAAGACACCAAGGTAACCCCTTAGGCTCTCCTCTCACACTTTGCAGCTTTTTTTTTTTTTTTTTACCAGGGATTGAACTTGGGTCCTTGTGCTTGCAAGGCAGGCACCTGAACCACTGAGCTAAATCCCCGGCCCATCACACTTTTCAGCTTTTGACTTCCCTTGTACATTAGGCCTTCCCTGGCCACTCTGTATAACATTCAACCCCTCACACCTTAACTATTTTTCCACAGGTCTCATAAAATACTGTTTGTTTTACTCATATATATGTTGCTTATCTCCCTCAGTGAGAATGGAACATTTATGAATACAGAGATTTTTATCTGTTTTGCTTTCTATTTTATCTTCAGTGCTTAAAACGGTATCAGGGACAGAGTAGACCTACTCAACCACTGAAAAATACATAATTTAGTTCATTCTAGGTGTGTCAGAGAGCCACAGACGGGTTTCATTCTGAGGAAGGACATGATCTTGTCTGCTTGGGGAGAGTTGAGGCAGGGGGTGGGGTTCTAGGACAGAAGCCCCAGAACCACCCAGGAGGCTTTGTGATAATAAACGATAATCTACATGCAAGGTACGTGTGCGAGCAGATGGCGGTTGGGATGAAGGTGCTGAGCGCAGTGTTTGCTGATGGACTGTGGCAGATGAAAGAGAATGAAGTCCGGGTTTTGGCTCTGAGGAATCAGGCTGAGAAGAGATCTGTTTGACTGAAACGGAGTTCTCCACCTCCTAAATCTTCTTAGGACAGTTGTCAAAACTAACAGTGAGTGTGGTTAGGCTCCTCCAGCGTTGACCGTTGACCTAGTCCTGCCTGCAGGTGTGATGCTGAGCTATTATTTCCTTAAATCCTAACATAATTTTGCAGCAGATACAATCATAATCCCCAAACGGAAACAGAGGGGAGCCAACCCATCTTGCAGTCACACAGCTAGCACATGCTGAAGCTGGGGTTTAGGAGCAGAGTCTGATTTTAACCAGTGGCCCAGTGGGTTGAAACAATCTGTTTCCCTGGCTCTAAAATGGGCCAAATAGCCCTCTCCCGTCATGTCATTTAGCACAGAGCCTGGGAGTGGAGGGAGGAACTGGGCCACACAGGATGGAGCGTTTCCCAACTCTGGCCACTTAACTGAGTTTTGAGGCTGTTACTCCTTTTCCAGCCCTACAAAACCTCAGGGAGGGCTGACGACAGAGCTCACTAGAACTTGTTCTGGCACGATCATGGTCCCCACATCTCAGTAGAGCAAAAAACAAAAAGTAAAAACAAAGAAACAAAAACATCTGGCCGGACTATGCCAAGGGCAGCCCCGCTCGCCCCTCTCTGACCCACTGCCCCCTCCACAGCACCTGCAGTCACACCCGGGTCTGGGCGCTAGGTGCATGGTGAGGCCCTGGCCTTGGCTTCCTCTGGGCCTGCTGCCAACCCTGAGGCAGCAGAGTACCTGCTCTTCATACCTCTTCCTGTGAATAAATCTAAAACCCTGGGTCGTTGTCCCAGGAAGGCAAATAAAACCACTAGACGCAGTTCCTGGGCTTCGGGGCCGTGCCAGGTGGACAAGTCCCTGACACGGAGTCCCAGTGCCCATCACATCTTTTTGTTTTTTTTTTTCCTACCAGGGATTGAACTTGGGTCCTTGAGCTTGCAAGGCAGGCACTGGAAGCACTGAGCTAAATCCCGGCCCCTTGTCACATTTTTTAGCAGCACTTTTCCTCAGAGGGCGGTTAGAGGATTAGAGACCTCTCCTGCCTTTGTTCTCTGGGCCTGAGCTGTTCTGCCCATCTGCCCACTCTTCCTCTTTCTTGTTTCAGCCTCCCATTGCCTCGGTGTAACCGTCACCTGTTCCTGGAGGCCCTCCCTGGCCACTCAGCAAAGAGCAGGGTGGTTCAGTGAACTTTTGCTCTAAAGAACTGACATAAATTCTGTGGGCTTTGCAGGGCTTGTGACCATGCAGTGCCAACTCAGCTCTGGGGTGAAAGCAGCTGTGGGAGAGGCAAGCAGGTGTGTCTGGCTGTGTTCCAATAAAACTTTATGGACACTGAAATTGGTCATTATTTTCATGTGGTGGGAAATGCTATCTCTGGTTGAATTTTTTTCAAACATTTAAAAATGTAAAGTCATTCTTAGCAGATGGACCACAGGAAAGTAGGCAGCAGGCTGGATTTGACCCCTAGCTGCTGCCATCCAAACCAGTCTTAAACACAAGAAAGTGTCTCTGAAGTACTTGTTGACATCAGATTTTCTTTCCCTTCTTTTTGCCTTCCTTTCCTTCATTCTCCCCTTCCTTCCTGAGTTCACTTTTCCATTTCCCATTCTAGGACGTAAGGTTCCAGAAAGCAAAGATCTGGTCTCTCTTCTTCCTTTCTTTCACCTTTTACCACCCCCTGCTGTATTGTGAATTGGATCCAGGGCCTTCCCACTGAGCTACAGCCCCAGCCCTTTTTATTTGTTTATTTTGAGACAGGGTCTTGCTGCCCAGACTGGGCTCAAACTTATTGATCCTCCTGCATCAGCCTCTCAGTGTTAGTATTTCAAGCATGTCCCACCACGCACGGTTGCTTCTGACTCTTGAACAATTATTTTACACAAGGCATTTTTCCAAGTACGTTCTGCTCATTTATTTAATCCTTATAAAAACCCTAGAGGTAAATATTCTTATTAGCTCAGTTTTACAGATGTGGAAATGAAGTCTTGTTCATCACTCTTTTCCAAGAGCTTAGAAAAAGACAACAAAACAGGGACACCAACAAAAAGAAAGTTGATATGTCATTAAAAATAAAATTGGGCTTAGGGTGTAGGTCAGTACACAAGGGTCTGGGTTCAGTTCCAAGCCCCAGCAAAAATGTTGTGTATGAAGCCGGGTGTGGTGGCGCACACCTGTGATCCCACCACTCAGGAGGCTGAGGCAGGAGGATCACTATGAGTTCAGCCTGGGCTACATAGTGAGTTCCAGGTCAGTCTCAACTACATAGTGAGAACCTGTCTCAAAAAACAAACAAAAAAAAGTGGTGTGTGTATGTGTGTGTGTGAGGTTTATGCCATGGAATTGTCTTAAAGCAACACAGATTTATTATGTCATGTTTTTATTGATTAAAACCATCAAGGGGCTGGGCCAGGGATTTAGCTCAGCAGTTCCGGTCCCTGCTTCACAAGCGCAAGGACCCGAGTTAGATCCCCAGTACCAAAAAAAAAAAAAAAAAAAAAAAAAAAAAAAAAAAAAAAAGGGGCTAAAATCAAAGTATCAGCAAGGTTGCATTCCTGCTAGAGGCTCCAGGAAAGAATTCATTTTCCAACCTTTTCCATCTTCTAGTCCGCCAGATTCCATCACTTGTGGTCCACTTCACGTCTTCAGGGCCAGGATCTCATCACTGTGGCCTTAGCTTCCTTCCCATCTCTCTGACTGACTCTCCCACCGCCTCCTTCCTTCATAGGGATCTTGAGATTACATGGACCCAGACAGTCAGAGCTATTCCCCCATCCAGAGGTCAGTTGGTTAGGAGCTCTGCTTCCCACGACAGCCTCCAGTGCTCCTTACCTTGTAATGACACAATCCACAGAGACCAGCAATTAGCACATAGGCCACTTCTCTGCCCACTGCACCATGGGAAAAGAGGGGATCCGTGTTGGGCTTCCCTTTATGCACTTCTGTCATTTATCCTCAGCTCGCATTCATTTACACACGGGGGAGAAAGGGCATAATTTCTTTTACCTTTGTGGTGCTGAGAACGGTCCCAGGGCCTCACATGTGCCAGGCAAGTGCTGTACTACTGGACTTTGGTGCTTATGAACTCATGGTTTTTCATCTTGCCCTGTGTGCTTGGCATGTACAAGACACTAGAATTACTAGACAACAGTGATCAAGTTGGGCTGCACAATTCAGTGGAGTCAAGTGCAATGACTACAGCCAAGGATTTATTTTTTAAAAAATACAGATGCCAGAGTTCGATCCCCAGTACCAAAAAAAGCCAAAACCAAAAACAAAAAAAACCAGATGCCAGGCCTACAACAGACCTACTGGATCTCAAGCACAGGCTCGGGAATCTGAACGTCTACTTACCTTTACACACACCCGCCCATAGTGAACTATGTTGGTGTTGGTTCTTTTGCAAGTATATGTGACTCTCTGCCTAAGTATTGTTAAGATTTCGTTTTTTAGCTGGCAGTGGTGGTGCACATCTGAAATCCCAGCACTCGGGAGGCTGAAGCAGGAGGATCGCTGTGAGTTTGAGACCAGCCTGGGCTACATAGTGATGTTCCAGGTCAGTCTCAACTACATACCGAGAGACCCTGTCTCAAAAAACAAAAGCAAAACAAAACAAAAATTTATTTTTCACTTTGCAGTGCTGGGGATGGAACTCAGGGCCTCACACATAAAAGGCAAGCACTCTAACCACATGCCCAGCCCTGGTTTCTGTAGTTTTGAATGGGTCTCAGTAAGAAGCATGTGTTGACAATTTAATCCCCAGTGCAGAAGCATTAAGAGGTGGGACCTTTAAGAGTTGATTAAAGGATTAATGTCATTATCAAGGGGTGCCTTTGTTCATGTAGGAGTGGGTTGCTTAGAAAAGAACCAGTCTGACCCCCTTGGCCTCTCTGCTCTTTCTCTGCTCTTCTGCCAGTGGACGGCATAGGAAGAAGGGCCCTTGCCTGCTGCTGGGCTCTCAGTCTAGGCCTCTAAAACTGTGACAAATGAATTTCTTCTCTTTACAAATTACCCATTCTCGGGTTCTGTTACAGAAACAGAAACGGACTAAGACCGGACTTCCTGTCAGCACAGCACAAGCAAGCGGTGCCCCTCAACTGAGGACTTGCGGGTGGGGGGGTCTCAGGATCGGTGCCCCGCTCCAGTGATGGCAAACCTTTCAGAGCTCTCAGGGATACAAACGGCCGCAGGTGCTTCGAAGGGGCGAAGTTCACGGTGTCCATGAGCCAGGAAACCATTTCCTGGAGTTCTCCAGTGAGGTCAAGCTCCAGGTGCCCACTGCATGACCTCTTTTACATTGTGCTTCTAGTGACTTCTTCCTCTTCCTTGTCTTCAGTCTCCACTCCTCCATCTGGACAAAGCAAACTAGAATATTCGCCCTGGAGAATTTTGGGGTTTGTTTTGTTTTGAGACAGAGTCTCACTATGTAGTCCACGCTGGTCTCGAACTCACTATGCAGTCTAGGTTGGCCTCCAACTGACAGCGATCTTCCTGCCTCAGCCACCCAAATGCATGGTGGTGCAACTTGTAATCCTAACACCCAGGAGGCTGAGGCAGGAGGATCACTTTCAGTTCGAGGCCAGCCTGGGTTGCATAGCGAGACCCTGCCTCAAAACAAAAAGAATTTTTGAGGATAATCACACTGGTAACCACCACTGGGTAGACTCCCATTAAGTGAAAGTCCCCGTGCTTGTTGTGTGACGGCCAGGTGAGGAATGCAGAGGTCAGGCAGGCCCTGTGGGGTACAAATGGGGTTTCCCTGGGTGCTGGAAGTATCATTTTGAGATCAACCTGTGAGGCCTTGGAAAAGGTGAAAGAAGACACCTGTGTTTTTACTTTTGCCATCCCCTAAGCACTACTAGACAGACAACACAGGACTTTTTTTAGCACCGGGAATCGAACTCAGGTCCTTGCGCTTGTGAGGCAGGCGGCGGCATCACTGAGCTAAATCCCCAGCCCAACAAGAACATTTTGGAGAATAGAAAACAGATGGATTCGAAAGTAAACAACTGAACAGAACCAGGAAAACTGAATCTTCAACTGTAGTGGGGAAAGATAAGGTCAACCTGATTTTCTCTTCAAAACTCCAAAAAGCCTAGGAATTGGTGCACCAGGTACTTTTGAAAGTAAAATCAAGCGAAAATGAAAAGATGGAAATAAAGTGTTTGTAAATGGGGAGGGGAGGAGGGGTGAAGGGAGGGCAGGGACAAGGGGAAAAATGAGAACCAAGACCCGTCCTGTAGAGGTACAAGATCCCAACAACGAATAACTGTACTCTATCCCTAAAATGTACCAATAAACTCAATTTAAAAAAAAAAGAAAGCAAAATCAAAACGAGTGGGGAATCTGTGGAGAGGAAGATGTAAAACAGATGGACTAAAAGTCTATCTGAGAGCTAGGCTTCCAGACCCTGCCAAGGAACATCACTGTGAAACTGCCCTGCAGAGACGACGCTCTAAAGTTCCAGAAAAGCTGGCAGTGGCGGCGCACACCTGCGATCTTCGCCTCCAGAGGCTGCAGCTGGAAGATCTGAGTCAGAGGCCAGCCTGGCCACAGAGTAAGTTCTCCATCAGCCTAGACGCAGAGCAAGACCCTGTCTCAAAACACCAAAGTGGGGGAACATTCAGAAGAGAGGGAAAAGAAATAGGTTACATTCAAAGCATTCAAATAATTGTTCTCAACCGAAATGCAGAAGCAAGAAGGTGAGGAGGTTGGACCTTCAAAATTTCAAAGGATAATGATCCCCAACCTAGAATATTGTACCCAGATAAATCATTATTCACTATTCAGCATCTTTTTTTTTTTTTTTTTGGTGTCAGGAATTGAACTCAGGACCTCGTGCTTGTCAGGCAGGTGCAGCGCCACTGACGATCTCACTAAAATAACGTTTTGGATGTGGAAAGTCTCAAGTTCTCCACTTCGCACATACCCTTCCTCGGGGAGCTAGAGCCTGTGCCCCACCAGAAGGAGGGGCCAGGCAGGAAAAAGTAGGGCACGTGAGCTACAGACAGACAGCAAGGGGACCCCTGCCCGGGGAGGGGTGAGCAGTGCAGGTCTGAGGCTCCAGGAAGCGAATGGGTAGGGAGTCAGGCACAGTGGAAGGGCCCGAAAGGACATTGGGACCACTTGGAAAGGAGTGGAGTGGAACTGCTCACAGATGCTGAGAAAATGAGGCCAAGGTAGGACAGAGGGCAACGAGATAATCAAAGGCTGTACACAGAACAGGGCTGGGGACTTAACTCAGTGGTGCCGCCTCCTGTCCTGCAAGCACAAGGTCCCAAGTTTAGTCGCCCGTACAAAAAAAATGTAAAAAATTTTTAAAAGCTGTACACAAAACAAAGGTCATACATTTACCAGAGAGTTCAGAAATGA
This sequence comes from Fukomys damarensis, assembly GCF_012274545.1. Taxonomy (NCBI): domain Eukaryota; kingdom Metazoa; phylum Chordata; class Mammalia; order Rodentia; family Bathyergidae; genus Fukomys; species Fukomys damarensis. The sequence goes on from NW_022900934.1 coordinate 11,394,320, forward strand.
ATACATTCATTGAGTCACAGTAAGGCAAATAATAAAAATGGATCTTTCAGAGACAGATGTCTCACTATATAGTTCAAGCTGGCCTGAAATTCATAGCGATCCTACTGCCTCAGCCTCTGGAGTGCAGGGATTACAGGCTTTTGCCACCATGCCTGGCTGGATCTCCCCAAATTTGATGGGATGGTGGAATAACCAACGTACGCATATTCGCTGGAACAGATGTGGGGAGAGAAAGTTAGCAAGGCCCTCAGTACCTGGGGCAGGCAAACAGATTGTGCTAAAACCAGACACATTAAGAAGTGGCTGGAAGGGCCGGGGATTTAGCTCAGTGGTTCTGCTGCCTGCCTTGCAAGTGAAAGGACCTAAGTTCAATCCCCAGTACCAAAAATAAATAAATAAAGTGACTGGAAAAAGAAAACAGCTTCTGGATTTCCGTCCTGCATTAATGAAATTGATCTCATACAGGCCAACTCTATCTCATTTGCATGTTCAATAATTAAATATTTGATTTTTTTAAAAAAAATTAACTACTGGATTTATGTAGCAAGATAATAGATTCTTTTTTTAATTTTGCATGATACTTTGCCTGATTCTAAGCTTTTAAAAAATACTATATTCTCCTTGCAAGCTCAAGGACCTGACTTTGATCCCCGGTACCAAAACAAACAAACAAACAAAATACTACATTCTTATTAGAAAACCAAGTAGTAGGTACTAAAATTCTTAAGACTCTGTCTTAAATATAGTAAAGTAAAAGATTAATTCTTTTTTTTTTTTTTTTTTTTTTTTTTTTTTTTTTTTT
>NW_022900934.1:11395242-11401467 GCF_012274545.1 Fukomys damarensis
TTTTTTTTTTTTTTTTTTTTTTTTTTTTTTTTTTTTTTGGTACAAGGGATTGAAATCCAGTCCTTGCACCTCCGAGGCAGGCAGTAGAACCACTGAGCTAAATCCCTGGCCCAAAGATTAATTGTTGATAACCTTCAGATTATCTGTAAGTGTTTCTATCTGAAAAAAGGAGTATGTCTTTACATTGATATTAATAAAAATATAATTCCTGCAAAAAAAGAAGAAGAAGCTGGGCACAGTGGCACACAGCTATTATCCCAGGAGTCTAGGAGGCTGAGGCAGGAGGATTGCAAGTTCAAGCCCAGTCTAGGCAATTTAGCAAGATCCTAACTCAAAATTTAAAAAATAAAAACAAAAATAGAGTTGGGGTGTAGCTCAGTGTGAAGGCTCTGGGTTCAATCCTCAGTATAGAAGCAAGGGGGTAATAGAGGACTGTTATTTAATGACAGGAGTTAATTACAAAATAAAATCAGTTCAGAATAGTTGTTTTGGGGGAGGGACAACAGGAAGGAGAGACTGAAGAGGGGAATTCTGTCCTAGGACATTGTTTTCTATCTTTAGAAAATTTAACTCTTCAAATTACATGCACATGTTACCTCAATCCAAATAAAACTTAAAACCAATATGGGGCAGAGTTGAAAACCTAAAACCAAAAAATTAAAAAAGGAACTGGGCATGGTGGAACACATCTGTAATCCCAGCTACTCCAGAGGCTGAGGCAGGAAGGTCTCAATAAGACCAGTGTGGGAAATTTAAGTAAGACAACTATCTCAAAGTACAATAAAAAAATGGGCTAAGGATGTAGTTCAGTGGTAGAACTTTTGCTGAGTACGTGCAAGGCCCTGGGTTCAATCCCCTGTACCACAAAATAAGTAAAACACAATAAGTTTAGCTTGGTGCTGTGCACCTGCAATCCCAGAACTCTAGGAGGCTGAGGCAAGAGGACCACAAGTTTATTTGCCCAGCCTTAGCAATGTAGTGCCTTAGCAAGATCTTGTTTCAAAATAAAAATAAACAGGGCAGGAGATACAGCTTAGTGTGAGGATTCTGGGTTCAATCCCCAGTATCAAAAATAAATAAATGTAAAGGGACAGGGGTAATATATATATATTAAAATATCTTAAAAATGAGTTAACTCTGAATTGTGGATCATATGCTTTTGTCTTCCTTTTGCTAATTTGTATTTTCAATCACTTTTATGCCAATGACTTATGGTTTGAAATATGAAAACAATATTTTTATAAGAGAGGGAGGAAGGGTGAGCCCAGAGCAGCCTGGAAGCTGGCGTTTCCATCTGTCGCCAGGTCTGACGCTACAAAGGCAACTGGGAGGTGGCAAGGAAAGAACGCGAGGGGTTGGTGCGGCACGGAACCGGAAGGTGAGGCAGCGTCAAGGCAAAAACATCAACACACCACGGCCTTGGTTTCCTGTGTTTAGACCAGCACATCAGGCTGGCATCCTTCTAGTCTGAGTGCCACTGGTGTGCATGAGGCCAGAGGCTTTGTCCTGTGTTTCTCTGTCACCTCCTATCGCGTCACCCAGCAGTCCACATGGCGCGTCTTCTAAAGCTCACATCAGGTCACATTGCTTCTGCTCAAAATCAGCCCATGGCTCCTCTTGTACCGTGAACAAAACCCAGACATCATTTACTGGTGTGCAAAGCCCTGTTGGGGCTACTTCCAGCCCTTCAGGGGTCTCTGACCTCCCCTGCACCCCAGTTCACAGAGCTCAGATGCCATTCATCTGTCTGCTTTGAACCTGCCAAGGTTTTGCCCCTCAGGACCTTTGCACCTGTTGTTCCTTTGTCAATCTTTATCTGTTACTATACAGCTGCCTCCCAAGGGTGATCGGCCAGACCGGGGACAGTTGAGATTAGAACTCAGAGCAGCTGCCAGCCTGTTCCGTCCAGTGGCTCCCAGTGTCTCGGGGAGGGTCCCAAATTCTAGCGGACAGGAGGCACAGGGACTGTTTCAGGCTCAACAAATCTGGTTCCACCCTCATAGCCTGAACCTTGGTGGAAGTAAAGGGAGAGGCCCTCTGGGAGTATCCACTATCCCACCATAAAGCTGTGATTGGCTGGCTGGGATTAATCAGTTCAGCTCTGGACTCTGTCTACCCATGTCGTCTACTATTGACAGTGGAGACACACCTTGGATTGGACTTCTTTTTTCTCTTCTTTTTTGGTTTTTGTTCTTGTTTTGTCTTTTCTTGATTGAACACAGTTTCTAGTTTTTGTTGTTGTTGTTCTGTTCCTGTTTTTATTTCTTCCTTTCTCTTTCCCTGCTATCTTCTTCACCAGTTTCCCAAAATTTGTATGATTTACCTTTGTCGCCTAACTTTGTTTCTAATCTCTTCCTCTTCCATTTTCCTATCTCCCCCAACCCCTTTTAAATTTCCTCTAAGGGAAAAATCATCATATTAAGGGCTTATGTATTGCCTATCATTTTCTGGTTTGTTTTAGATTTTGCTATAAAACCACAAATCTAGTTCATATGGTTAAAGGTGGCAAATTAATAGTTAGGAGTTTGTCATTTTCTAGGCTGTATTTGATGCTATGGTTATTGCTAGTTGTGTACTACTTTAGCCAAGATGAAATAATTGTGCTAATCAGTTGTCCTTCCTGGTATACCAAGACTGAGATTGCCTAAAAGTCTTAAAAAACAAGCAAACTATAGGCCAGTGCCAAAGAAGTGGCACCTGGGCCAAGGAGGTAGAAACGTCTCATCACCAATAATTAGAAGAGGTAGAATTTTGCGATATACTCAAAAGCCAGCTACACGTAGAAGACATCTTTCAGTAGTCATTTCCTAAGGGTTCTGAACACTGGCAATAAAGCTACTCACCATAAGCAATTTTTAAGCATCAACCCAAGAACTACACTTTTGAAAAATAGAAAATGAGAAGACACTCAAACAGGATGCACCTTGTTTGCCACTCCAGACTTTCAGCTCATCAAAGGCAAACCCAGTGGTTAATGAGGTGGAACAATCCGCCTTTCTGGACTCACTGAAATGGTAATGGCAGAAGTAACAAAGCAGATGAAGGAGGCTCTAGAAAAAAAGTCAAAGCAGAAATAATTTCTCAGATAACTACAGAGATGGTGACCAGAATGAAAAACATGCTTAGTGACTCCAGAGCAGACACAGATAAGAAAAAATAGAGGAGCTCAAGAAAATGATGGAAACATGAATGCCCACCATAGGAAATAAATGGGATCCATGAGGGCAGAGGATTTAGCTCAGTGTGGTTCTGGAGCCTGCCTCACAAGCACAAGGGCCCAAGTTTGGTCCCTGGTACAAAAAAAAAATTGATGGAGAAATAAGATACTTCTATGACAAAGAACACCTGAAGAAATTCACGACCACCAAACAGTGCTCCAAAGTGTTCTGAAGGACATTCTAGAAAGAGATAACAAGGATTACAACTCCATGAACCCCAACAGAATGAATCCACCAGGCAAGACAAAAAATTAAACAGAAAAAGGAAGGAAGGGAGCCAACAACAGGAAAATGATATGACAAGGATAAGTCAATACGCATTACCTATAACTGTCAGTGTGAAAGGTCTCGATTCACCAAATAAAAGAAACAGCTTGGTAGAATGGATCAAGAAATAAGAACCAACAATATGCTGCATATAAGAAACACATTTAGCTGGGCGTGGTAGCGCACGCCTGTAATCCCAGCACTCGAGAGGCTGAGGCAGGAGGATTGCTGTGAGTTCGAGACCAACCTGGGCTACAAAGTGAGTTCCAGGGCAGTCTCAACTACATAGTGAGACCCTGTCTCAAAAAAAAAAAAAAAAGAAAAGAAAAGAAAAGAAACACTTTTAATTAAAAAAGAAATTCATAGAGCCTGGGGATTTAGCTCAGTGGTGCCACTGCCTGCCTCATAAGGGCAAGGGCCTGAGTTCGGTTCCCGGTACCAAAAATAAAAATAAAAGTAAAAAGAGATAAGTGAAATTAATTCAAAAAATTAAAGAAAAAATAAAAAATCCATAGGCTAAAAATCAAAAGATAGAAATCAATATGCCACATGACAGGAACCTAGAAAAAAGTGGGGGTAGCTATTCCATTTGTAGACAAAATGGATTTTAAGCCAAGACTAAGAGAGACAAAGAAGGTCACTATGTCCTTGTAAAGAGAACAATCCTAAACATATATGCACTGAATAGCAGAACACACAGCTATATACTTTAGAGTTCAAACATCCATCCATGCATTGAAAAAATCTTCAGTAATTTACTAAATGCTCTAAATTTGGTCGGTTTTTTGCTCTCTTCTTCGCACTGTTTCATATTGCCTGAAAATCCTTTTTATAGTAATGAGCCTGTGTTACTTTCTCGGGTGGGGCCAGGGTGCTGGGAATCCAACTCAGGGCCTGGCACCTCAAAGGCAGCTGCAGTGACACTGAGCTACATGCCCAGCCCCTCAGGGTTGCTTTCATGATTGCAAAATAAATCAATTCCATTTGAGGATGAAAGCTTAATCAACCGCTCCACCCTCCAGGGCTGAGGCGATCGGTGAGTTATTTTTCCATCCTTCTTGTATATTTAAGGTTTTGACCTGGGCAGTTCTTGCTCGGACACGAAGTCACCCTTGTTTGCCCAAGTCTTTTCCGCCATGAATCATGAGGAGGCTGTTAGAGGTTGGGCGTGCCCTGTGCTCCGCTTTGTGTTTTGGGGGAGGAAGACCCGACCCACCCACGTCCTGTTTTGTTTGACCATTTATTCCACCCACTGTCATCCAGTGTGGTTTGAGAAGCAAACATGAACCGCTGCCCCGTATTCATCTTAAAGAGCCAGGCAGAGCCACACCTGTTGCCTTAGAAAGAGGCTGTGACTGCAAAGTTCTGTGACACACCATCCCCACTAAGTCAACAAATGGGTATTCACTCTCTTCGAGGCCCTGGGGACCCAGCAATGACCACAGGGGAAAATCCTCGCCCTCACTGACATTCTGGGAAAAGCCCAAATGGACAAACAAAAGAAGAAAAGAGTTAAGGGAGGTAGTGAGAAATGGTATCATCTCACCTCATGGGCTCGGTGGGTATTTTTATTACCCTTATTTCCCAGACAGGAGGAGGCAGGCGCAGGGAGATCAAGTGAGAAGCCTGATGTCACGTGGGGCGCCGACCCTGAGCCAGCGTTTCCCTGGCTGCAGATTCACCCCAGCAGTTCCCACACAGAATTTCCTTCCATTCAGTGCTTTTTTAAGCGCCAGAAGCCTGAATCCGTGTGAAGTAAGCCTTTTATTAACCCCATTTTGCAGATAAGAAACATACGTGGAGGAGGCTGTTAGCAGAGATGCTTGTGGATCTGAGGCTTTGCTCTCGGGCTTGTGAGCTGGAGCCAAGAGGAAAAATATAGCAGACGAAAGGGACAGAAGTGGGCTAGTGAGTGAGGAAATCTGGAAATTACAAAATGCCGGCAACCGATTCTGACCCAAGCAGATGGGGAAACAGAGCCCCTAGAAATGTAATTGTCCTCTCTTTGGATTGGCTCTCTCTCTCTCTCTTTTTTTTTTTTTGCTGGAACCAGAGTTGAAATCAGGACCTTACCCTTGCCAGGCAGGTGTGGTGCCACTGATGACAACCCTGGCCTTGGATTGGCTCTTAATTAAAATTGAGCCTGGTGCCGTGGCACCTGCCTGTAATCCCATAACTCACTCGGGAGGCTGAGGCAGGAGGACTGAAGGATGTGAAGGCTACATAATGAGTTCAAGGCCAGCCTGAACTACAAACTGAGACCCTGTCTCAAAACACCAAAAATAAATAAATTTAAATTTAGCTTTAAGAAAATTACACATAGCCAGGCTTCATGAGGGATGGGCCAGTCTTTTCTGCGGCGAGGAGGCAGGCCAGTGTTGGGCAGCCCTGCCTGATCTTCCAGAAGGAAAAGACTGCAACCAGGAAAAAGAGACCATGACAAAGGGGGAGAGCCTAGAGTTCAGATATAGAATTCAAATGAGTTCAGACCTTCTGAACCATTCATCAGACCTCAAAATGCACCTCTCGTGGTCTTTGCTGGGGGGAAGGAAGACGAAGGAGAAAGATATGGTTTTGTCTGATTGTATAATGAAGATGTTCTAAAATCCTCTGAATTTCATGGCTTTGTCTAAGATTCATTTGTGAGTATTTGTTGCAATCTCAACTGATCTTAGAGACTCATAACTCTCATCTTCCTTGGCAGCTTTAATTTTTTTTTTTTTTTTTTTTTTTTTTTTTG
>NW_022900934.1:11401639-11405425 GCF_012274545.1 Fukomys damarensis
TTTTTTTTTTTTTTTTTTTTTTTTTGAGATAGGGTCTCACTATGTAGTTGAGACTGACCTGGAACTCACTGTGTAGGCCAGGCTGGTCTCGAACTCATAGTGATGCTCCTGCCTCAGCCTCCTCAGTGCTGGGCTCACAGGTATGCGCCACCACGCCCGGCTTGGCAGTTTTAATCTTTTCCTATGGAGTCAGAAGACACTGAGGCTCCATGAACTAACAAAACCCCATATGAGAGTTGCTGGGTTTTCCCCAGTTCTGTCTTCCGGCCTGAGATTCATCACAGGAGCCAGCCTGCACCCTAAAGCTTCCTGCCTCCTATGGCTTTAGGGACTAACAGCGCACAGTTTGCTGTGAACAGTAAGCAGGGATGCAGTCTTCTGCGTATCAGTGTCACCTGCCCAAAAAAAACAAGAGAGAAAAAGTGTGTAGAGGAAACAAACACTAACCTGGTTTTATTCCATTCAAAATGGGTACGGTATAGTAAGGATTGCTTTTTTAAATATCATGAGCATATTAAAAATAATCAGAATTGGGCCGGGGATTTAGTTCAGTGGTTCCACCACCTGCCTCGCAAGCATGAGGTCCCGAATTTGATTCCTACAAAACAAAACAAAATTAGGAGCAACCTAAATGTAAATAAATTCTAGACCCCAGTGTAATTTAGCAGACTACAGCTCTTCACGAGAATAAAGCAGGGCTGGGAGTGAGTAACAGTGTTGTATAACTGAGGAAGCCGGAAGACAGTGTGCACCGTGATTCCCGTTTAGCTTCCTTTGAGAGAGAAGGTGAAAGGGCTGGGGATTTAGCTCAGGGGATTTAGCTCAGTGGTTCTAGCACCTGCCTTGCAAGCACACCGACCTAAGTTCAATCCCCCCTGCCAAAAAAAGAAGAGAAAAAGGAAACAGGGATGAGGGGAAGCTATCATTTCTCTGAGACCAAAACACTTTTGAAATCTAAAAAAATATATTTTTAATAATTTCCTATTGTTGGCATTAATACAAATATTTAAAATATATGTTTCACCAACTTTATTTTTTTCTCCAACTTTAAATACTAACTAAATCAGTTGTTTTCCTGTGATTTTGAGGACTTTCTCTTTTTTTTTTTTTTGGTACTGGGGATCGAACTTGGGACCTCGTGCTGGTGAGGCAGAGGCAGGTGGTGGAACCACTGAGCCAAATCCCTGGCCCCTTTCTGCTGATTTCTAGATAGGTTTGTTTTCTTTTTTAATAGGCTGATTTCTGCATATCAGGGTGGACACAGCTGTGGTGCAATAAAACTTTATTTTAAAAAATGATTCATGAGGTGTTGGGGCCAAAGATTTAGCTCAGTTGTTCCATCACCTACCTTGTGAATGCAAGGTTCCGAGTTCGATCCTGAGTACCAAAATAAATAAGTAAATAAATAAAAAGATTCATGAACTGTGGTCTGTCAACCCCTCATCCAAACTGTATACAGGAAGAGAAAAGGTCTATTATTAAATAAGAATTTATATTCATCTTGAGTTAAAATCTTTCTAAAAGGTGCACATAGAAACCAGTAGTTGAAAATTTGACTGGATTGGATAATATTTTATCATTTTTGTCATTAACTCTTTTATGAGGGCTTAGACTGAATCTCTACCTTGGATTGAATTTCTACCTTTAATAAACTTGCCAGTTCATTGACTTTTGATTTTTCTGTTGAACTAAATTTAACTGGAAGGCAAGAAAGAAGCCATGGATATATGCTGTGAATAGAAACAGGTATAAGAAATAATATCAGTAGTAAATATAGCACTGTAGAATTTTTTTCTTTTTTTTTGGTACTGGGGATCGAACTCAGGTCCTTGCACTTTAGAGGCAAGTGGCTGTACCAGTGAGCTAAATCCCCAGGGCCATCATTGTAGAATTTTTAAAAAAACAAAATAGATAAATTTAAATTTGAATTTTAAGAAAATTACACATAGCCAGGCATAGGTTGTGCACAACCGTAATCCCAGCACTCCAAAGGCCAAGACAGGGGGATCGCCATGAGGTCCATGCCAGCCAGAAATATATAGTGAGATCCCATCTCACAAACTCCCTCTGAAAAATACAAAATCACACAGGCAGCAAGGCATGGTAGTGCATGCCAGTGATCCCAGAACTCTGGAAGGCTGAAGAGGGAGAATCACAGATTTGAGCCTAGCCTGAGCGACTTGGTGACTTAGTGAGAACCTGTCTTAAAATAAAAAGTAAAAAAAAGTATGGGAATGTAGTTCAGAGTAAGGGTCCTGGGTTCAATTGTCAGTACTGCAACAGAAAGTGAGAGAATGAAGGAAAGAAGACATCTGTAATCCCAGCACTCTGGAGGCTGAGGCAGGAGGATCACTGTGAGTTCAAGGCCATCCTGGGCTGCATAGTGAGTTCAAAGCCTGCCTGAACTACACAGCAAGACCCTGTCCTACAAAATAAAATTTTTTTTTAATTAAAAAGGAAAGAAGTGAACAAATCACACACAGAAAAATCATCATTTTAGAAACACAGGAAATCCCAGCGCAGAGTAAGTTCTCATACATAGTTCAAACTCTCACCAACCCTCTGGGGCCTTACACTGAGTCTCCCTGTGCCTCTGTCCCCTCTGAACAGATGGCCAGGAAGCCACTCTGGGGAGGTGGCTTTGGAACTGAGGCCTGAAGGGTGGGATAGCAGCCATACTGTGCCATTCCTGGCCGGGCAACCTTGGGACAATTACTTGATCCCTCTGTGTCTCTACTGCTGCACCTGTTTAACATGGGTAGTGACAGTTCCTACCATAACGTTTCATGGGCTGGATGTGGTGCTGTATGCTTGTAGTCCCAGCACTCAGGAGGCTAAGGCAGAAACTGAAAGTGTGAGGCTGCCTGGGTTGCATAGCTAGTTCAAGGATGACCTGGAGCACGTAGTAAGACACCCATCTCAAAAAGAAACAGATTTTCTGGGCGTGACAGAGAGCAGGCATCTGTAATCCCAGAATTTGGGAGGCTGAGACAGGAGGACTGCTGCAAAGTCAGGCCCAGCCTGGGCTACACAGTGAATTCAAGGCCAGCCTAATTACATAGCAAGACCTTGTTTCAAAATAAATAAATAAATAGAAAGAAAGAAAAGAAGAAAAAATCTCTTGGGAGGATTAAACAAGTCATTTCAGGACGAACTTTTAGGAGGTGGCTTGTGTGGCGTAAGTGCTGCATGGAGTGGCGGGGTTGTCCTCACTGGTGAGGAAGTGGGAAAATGAGAACTCCCTTGCATTGCTATTTGGCAACTGGAACTCATGAGCCCCATGGTCAAGCAATCTCGCTTCCGGGAGAGAGAAAAGCTGTTGGTCAGCAGAGATGTGTGTGGTGTTTTGCCCATAATAGACCAGAAGCAGCCTGGGTGGAATAGCAGGCGCCCACAGGGGAATGGCTGGATGCTCAGCGACACATCCCCATGATGAATCACCAGGAAGTGGCTCAAGAACGAACTCGATCTTGAATGCATAATGTTGAGTGAGAAAAGGAACTTGCAGAAATTAACAATCAGCGAGGCGCCATTTATGTAAATATTAAAGCCACAGAATAATGCCATGCATGTAGTACTGGGGGTGACACGGAAACATTTCACGACTGGCGTGACTAGGCACGGACCCATCAGAACAGAGGCTGGCGATGCAAGCCCCAGGGCTCGTCTGTGATCCTGTTGCTTCTAGGATGGAGATGAAGATGTGGTTTCTCTATGCTCTGAGCGCTACTTCTTCTTCTTCTTCTTTTTTTTTTTTTTTTTTTTTTTTTTTTTTTCTGGGGTTTT
>NW_022900934.1:11405532-11417523 GCF_012274545.1 Fukomys damarensis
TTTGTTACCAGGGATTGAACTCAGGTCCTTGCGCTTGCAAGGCAGGCCACCCAACCGCTGAGCTAAATCCCCGGCCCTGAGCTCTACTTCACCACCCCTGTCCTGTCCGGTCTACACCTCAGTAGTTGGGAGGCAGCGGCAAGTTGACTCTTCTCTCTGGAGCTCAGGTTTTTCATTGGTAGGATGTTAATAATAGCAGCAAAGCATGGCACAGAAAATAGAAAGAACCCCACCACATGGCTAGCACTCGTTTCAATCCTCATAATGGCCCACTGTTCGTATGGGGAAACTGAGGCATGGGGTGGCTGAGAAATTTGCCCTGACGGAGGGATTGTGTAGGATTACTGCAAATAAATACTAAATGATGTTTGTTAATAATTTGGCAAAAAGTCCAGCAATGAGTAAGTGCTTAAAAAAACATTAAGAGTGTTATGTTGTTTCTCTGCTCATAAACCTTCAGCGGCTCACTCATGCCCTCAGGAAAGAGTTTGAACTCAACGTGGATTACAAGGTCATGGGATGTTCCCTTTTCACCTCCGCCTCTCTACTTCCTTCTCCATTTTCCTTTATTCTCTGTTCTCCAACTACCTGACTCTCAATTGCTCTCACTCTCTTACCTTCCTACCACTGGGCCTTTGCCCATGCTGTTTCCCTTTCCCTGGAGGGCTGTTTCTACCAGCTCTTCTTTATCTGTTTATCCTCTAAATGCTCTCACAGTTGTGGACAATGATACCTCTGTCCTGAGGTCCTGTTAGAGGGAATACATTCTTATTACTTTTGATAATTTCCCTTACATGATATTATTCCTCCTGGATTAATGATCTGATATTGGCTACCCCTCCACTGTGAGCTCTTGGAAAATGGAGGGCTTTTCTCACTCGTTCTTATCGATGGAGCTCACTCAACACCTATCCCAATCCCCTGAACCCATCCTGTCCCCTATGTGACACCTGTACCATAATTCCTAGAAGGAGAAAAACTACATTTCCCAGACTGCCTTGCAATAGGAGTGCCATGTGCAACCCAGGTTCCCCAGGTGAGCTCAGGAGGCAGAAGCCAAAGGTGGATGCCAAGTGGAGGATCTTCTGGAAAGCACAGTGACTGCGGCCCCTCTGGGAACAGAAGGGGGTTTCAGTAGCCAGGCCCTATATTCCTAGCCCTGTGCAGAGGTGGCAGAGGCCACAGCAACTTTTCTGCTGGAACAGCTCAACAGTGAAGGTGGTATTTCTCCTGGCTCTGGTGCTCCTGGTGACACACACCGTTGGGATCAGTTAACCTCTAGGGTTCTACCAGATTCCTCTAACAAGGCTAAGCCAAGCTTCTGCTAAATTGATTCGTTGTCTGCAATTTTGAATGTTTTCCCCAAGTGTTCAGTAACTATTTCTTTTTTCCACAAAATATTTTATGCTGTTCTACATTTGAAATCTACTTTGGTGGCTGAGTGCGCTGGAGCATGCCTGATATCCCAGCACTTCCGGGCTGAGGCAGGAGGATTGCAGCAGGGAGTTCAAGGCTATCCTGAACTACATAGCAAGACGCTGCTTCAATAAAACAAATGAGACTAGACAAAACAAAACAAAACAAAAAACATATTTTTGTGAAGCAAGAGACTATAGAGATAACTTATTTTCAGTGTACATTACCGTTGCTGTTTGTGTGTCAGTAGCTATTTCTAAAAGGAAGGAAGCCAAGACGGATGGTAAAAATGGAGGCCTCCTAGGAACTTCCCCATTCCCACAGCTTTGGGCCCCTAGAGGGGACATCTCCATCTGCCTTCATCACATCCCCAGGCGTGCAGGGTTCTTTCAAAGGTCAGGGACGGGAGATGACGTGAAATGTTCTTATCGCTGGCAGGACTGGAGACGGAGGCCTTGCAGATGAAAGAGGAGGAAGGAACTGGGACCATCTCTGGGGTGGGCAGTGGGGAGCTCGCATTGAACGGGCCGGGGAGAAGAGAAGTGGAGGTGATCGAGAGGAGGTGGCCAAGGTGGCTCCTGCCCCGGGCGTCCTGGGGTTTCTCTTACTGCCTTCCTTTCCGCTGAGCACACCAATACGTCACTCCACAGAGCGCATGTGCGGCTTTTTAGCTGAAAAGCAGGTTGGAAAAACACAGTTAGGAGGTAAATATTTTAAAAGAAGTCTTGAAGTGTGTGTCAGCCAAAGCAGTTAGCTGTGGGCGACAGACCCAGATCTTAGGAAGTGTCGAGCAGGTTCCTGCAGAGACAGCTCTGAGACTGGATCGTGTGCCATTGGCACCAGACTCGGACCGGAGTGCAACGCACGTGGATGTTCACTCCAGGCCGAGAGAGGGGCGTATCACCCACCAGCTCCTGTCCATCCCTGATAAGGCAGGAGGTGAGCCTGCCCCCATGTCTGTGCTGAGTGCACAGGTGGACAAATCTCTTAGGCCCCGAGCCCAGGGCCTGGGGGCCGGAAGCCGTCAGGGTCACTGTGCCTGAAAATGGACGGGCAGAGAACCGGCGTCGTCTGCCACGGGGGCGTAAACTGAAAGGAACTACGTAGGCTCAGGTGTTCAGGGTTACCTAGCTGGTTCCAGGTACAGCTTCATTCAGGAAGCCAGACATGATCGCTCATTATCCTGGCCTAGCATAGCAGAAAGAAAACAATGCTTTGCTGAGAATCCCAGTGATCGGCCAGGGGCTGACTGATGGGCCCACTTGGGACAACTGCGCCCCCATGAGCCCATCCCTGTGGGCAGATGGGTGAGGGGCGCTCATGCCAGCTTGGAGCATTTGGACTTCCCCGGATCAAGAGTGGAGTGAGCCCCACAGGCTCATCTGGACCAGTAGTAAAGACAGGGATCCTGGGGGAAACCAGGGTGCTGCTCAAGGAGACCGGGCAATCGATACTGAGTAACTGAACCCAAAGGACAGATAGAGTCCATCCCCCAGCCAGGTGCAGACGCGGGACAGGCACCATCCTCTCCTGGGGTTCGGGGTCTTCGGGTGGATCAACACACATCCCGCTAGTGTCTCGCTCCTCCTGGCTGCTTTTCTCAGTCCAGGCCTTGTGTCTCTGACTCCTATGGTCCTGGTTTTGTTACACAAACCTCGAAACCCTTATTTCCTAGGCAGAGAAACTGAGGCGGTAAAAAGTGGTGTAACCCAGGGATTGTCAAAGCTTTTCTGTAGAAGGTCAAAAGCTAAATATTTCATGCTTTGCAAAACGCACAAAGTCTCTGTTGCATATTCTTCTCTTCTTCATTCTCCAGCCCTTCAAAATGTAAAACTACTCTCAGTTCCTGGGTCACCAGGCCACCGCTTGCCAACTCTTTCTTTGTATAGGGGAAGAATATAAGACTCAGGTCCCAGAAGGTGGGATCTGGTGTTTCTTTGCCATGTGATCTGGGGCAAATCTCTTTGTCTTTGGCCTTCAGTTCCTCCATTTAAAAGAGACCATATCCGCTGACCATGGTGACACACACTGGCAATCCCAGCACTCAGGAGGCTGAGGCAGGAGAATCACTGTGAGTTTGAGGCCAGCCTGTGCTTTGTAGTGAGACTTTGGTGGTAGTGGGGAATATATTCCTCTTTCAAGAGGTGGATCTTAGACATAAAGACAACTATAAATATGAGGTATGTATTAATCAGCTTTTCGTCTCTGCAGGAAACACCTAAGATTATTTACTTATAAAGAGAAGAAGTTTATTTTGGCTCACAGTTTTGTTTTGTTTTGTGTTTCTGAGGTAGGGTCTCACTGTGTCGTCCAAGCTGGCCTTGGAGTCAAAGCAATCCTCCTGCCTCAGCCTCCTGAGTTCCAGGAAACAGGCACATGCCACCACATCTGGCTTTTCATTTCTTCTTTTCATCTTGGAACTGTCTGAGTGTCAGAGCTCTGGGACCAACACAGCAGAGCTTTGAGGGATGGGTGCCCAGGCACCTTCTGTGTTGTCACTTGGGCATTCTGAGAGGTGCCCTTTGCACATGATCCATGGTGGCACCCAGCATCGTGTTTGCCATTTCCTCCAGCAAGGAAAGGGCCAGTGAGGGGAAGAGCGTTGCTCGTTCCTTTGGCAAGGCGGGACCTAGAAGGCGGGTTTATGGGAGTCCGCAGAGGGAGAGCATTGTGGGTGCTCTCAATGAGTCACATGGCTGCATGCTGCAAGGGAGGCTGGGATGCAAGCCGTGGGGAAGCCGTGCACCAAGCTAAGTCAGGGGGGAGACGATAACAGATGTTAGGGATCATTTCCCATAACATCGCACTCAGAGAAACTCTACCAAAAGTAGTTGTATTTGAAAGGCCCACATAGATATTAGGTATGAATGCCATCCTGTATGGTAGAATCAATATAATGGGATTTAAAGCTTTATTTCATAACTTTGATAAGTGACTTCATTTCCCTGAATTGTTTGATCATTTGCCAAGCAGGAATATTGTTGTTATTGTTGTTTTGGTACCGGGAATTGAACTCAGGACCTTGCGCTTGCAAGGCAGTTGCGGTACCACTGAAGTAAATCCACAGCCCGGTCTCTTTCTAAATTTAATTTAGTTAGTTTTTCTTTTTTCATGCGGGGGAGACAAGATCTTGCTAGGTAGTTCAGTCTGGCCTTGAACTCACTATATCACTAGGTAGCCCAGGCTGGCCTCAAACTCCTTGAGATCCTCCTGCCTCAGCCTCCTAAGTGCTGGGATTGCAGGCGTGTACTGCCACACCCAGCATGTTCTCTGTTCTTGATCTGAAAACTGTTAATCTAAAGTGTTTATGAAAATGTATGTGTTATGTTTGTGAAAATGTAATGGGCTGCTAGGGCTGGGGCTTTAGCTCAGTGATTCACTGAGCTCAGCGCCTGCCTCACAATCGAAAGGTTCTGAGTTCAATCCCTAGTACCCAAAAAATAATAATAATAATAAAGAAAGAAAGAAAGAAATGAAAAAAGAAAAAGTTAATGTGCTGTCACTTACATGAATGTACTTTATACTTCAATAAAAACATTTCCCCCCAAAGTGACTGTGGTCTGCCGGAAGCCGGCAGTGGCGGAGGGGCAGGGAGACTGGTGGGGCGTCCTTCCTTGTGGGCCACCACAGTTTCTGTTTGGGCTCCAGATGCCAGCATCAGCTTCCCTCCAAATGCTCAACTTGGTGCCCCCTCCGGAGCCTCTGGCCACGAGGATGCTGCTGCCCCTGTAATGTGGCCAGGTCACCACATCCGAGTCCAGTGTGGTGCCAGCCGCCTGACTGCACATGGTGCCAGCCCCGGAATGTGGGAGGGATTCTTCTGGGCAGGGAAACATCAGTGAGTGGCCTTGAGAACAACCTCAGATTGAACACACAAAGATGCTTTGATGCATTTTCTTCCTTTTCTTTTGAGACAAGGTCTTGCTATATAGTTTGGGCTGGCCTTGAATTCACATTCCCAGCATCGGGCCACAAGGTCAGTTTTCTGAATTCGGTAACAGAGAACAATATCCTTAGAATCTCTTTGAAATATTTGCAGAAATATTAAGGGTCGAGTGATATATGTAATCTATCTCAAATGGTTCAGAAAAGTAAACATTATTAGTAAAAAATATATTCACACAAAGAAAGGATAATAAAATAAACATGCAAAATATTTAAAATACGTGGTTCTGGCCCGGGGATTTAGCTCAGTGGTTCTGTCGCCTGCCTAGCAGGAGCAAGGACCTGAGAAAGTTTGACCCCCGGTACCATAAATAAATAAATAAATAAATAAATAAATATGTGGTTCTGGGCAAAGGATACTTTGGAATTCTCTGGATTATTCTGCAACATTTCTATAAATTGCAAATAATTTTGAACTCTGTGCTCCTGGCTGCACTGGCTGAGCATGGAGGAGGTTTTTTAAAATCTTCTTTATTATGTAAAGAAAAAAATAAAGCACTTGGCACATAGTTCTGTGGGTGTGGATTGTCTGTTATAAAGAATAAACTGGGATGGGCTGGGGATTTAACTCAATGGTTCTGCCACCTTCTCAAGAGCAAGGTTCTGAGTTTGATCCCTGGTACAAAAAAAAAAAAAAAAAAAAAAATAAAGAATAAACTGGGATGGGCTGGGGATTTAACTCAATGGTTCTGCCACCTTCTCAAGAGCAAGGTTCTGAGTTTGATCCCTGGTACAAAAAAAAAAAAAAAAGAATAAATTGGGGGGTAGTGTGTTATGAGTCATGTAAAACACACTTGACCAGGATCCTTATTGAGCCCAGCTTTACATAATTTACAATGCTGAGTGGTGCTGGGAGTTCTTGAGTGTTCTAGAGTGAGGGAGGAGCAGCCCCTGTGCCAGCTTTCTGGTTAATTGCCTAAAGAGATCCCAGAACAGAGTCTCTGCACCCTAAGTACCCAGCCATCTGCAATGAATAAATCTTTTTGTTGTCAATAAATAGTTTAACGATTTCCCCTGCTTTTAGTTTGTATTGTTTTTTAAAAATTGCATGAACTTCAGGACCCATAGACTTGCCTCACAGGGACACTGTCAGGTGCCCTGCGTAATAGGGAGTTTGACAGGCTGCATGGTCACAACTTAATGACTCATGACCGGGTGGAGGAAAGTGGGCCTCATCACTCAGGGCGTCCGGGGCTGCCTTTCCCTTTGCCCTCCCAGCTGCCCCCCAAACTTCTGTTTGGCCAGCTGTTGAGAGTTGATTGCAGGCCCCAAAGTGACGCGGGAATAGCGGAGGCCCGCAGCCAGCCAGTGATGGCAACAGAGGCCTCCAGGAAGGAACCGCGCTCAGCCACCAAGGTCCACTCTCAGTTATCCGCCCCGTCTAACAGAGGACCGCGCTGGGCCGGCCCAGGAGACCAAGCCCTTTGCCAAGGTCACACAGCCCACGGAAGGGGCGGGGTCGAGCCTGGGCAGTGAGGCCGGCTCCCCAGTACTTGGGCGCATCTGTGGCCTACACCTGCCCAGGGCCCCAGCATCCTTCAGGAAGCCACCCAGCCCCTGCGAGTCTGCGGCTTGACCTGGCTCTGCGTCGGTGGTGAAGTCACCCGGTGCCGGCCCACTGGAGCAGCCATAGTGATTAGCTCGAACGTGGTCCAGGCCATGGCCCCGGAGGACAAAGCTCCATCCCCAGGGCAGCCAGGAGGGCTGGAGCCCATTAGCCTGGAGCGTGCAGGCCAACTTTGTCTCCTGCTTGAAAAGGAAGGCTGGACACATCTGAGCCATCTGATGGAGCCCAACAGAGCGCCAAGGGCATCGCTCACGGTCCTGGGCCCAGCCATGCCTGGGACCCCCCCGACTCTGTTTTTCAGACAGCGTTTCGCTATGCAGTGAGGCTGGCCTGTGGCGATTCCCCTGCCCTACCCTCCAGTGCTGGGACGACAGGTGTGCACCACCACGTACATCGATCTCTTCTTTCTCTTTCCAGCCCTGGACATTGAACTCAAGACCTTTACACGGAGCTACACCCCCAGACATTTTTTAATTTTTATTTTGAGACAAAGTTTTGCTAAGTTGCCGTGGCTGGGCTTCAACTTGAGGTCCTCCTGCCTCGGCCTCCCAGAATGCTGGGATTACGTACGTGCCACCCCACCTGGTTCGTTCTTCTGGCCATACGGCTCGGCTGCTGGAGACAGGACAGACTCCATGGATGGTGGCTGCAGGCCTGGCTGAAATGTAGTTCCCTTCGTCCACTTACACAAAACTTGCCTGGAGATCTGCCCTAGACGCCAGGCCAAGCCGTGCTTGCCGGTGCTCTCAGAAAACGCGGGAGGATTGATTGGAGGTTGAACGTGGGGGTCAGCTGACATTCCTGAACCGTGGTATAGATCACTGGGTGACTCGATCTGCTAGGGAAAGATGACACATTGGCTGAGAAACCGAAACTTCGTGACATGAAGCCGAGTGTGTGAAAACCCCACGACTGACTCAGTGCCCAGCGGAACAGAGGTGGGGTAGGTGGCAGGTTAGGGCGGGAGCAGGCAGGTTCAAACTGGGTTCCAGGAAGCCGCCAGGAGCCTCTCTGACCTCATCACTCCCTCTGCTTCCTCCTGCAGGGTCGGTTGACAGCCTTGAGCTTCGGGGAGCGAGGCATCCTCTCCAGACCTTGGTCCTCGTTCCGGCCTCCGCCCCGGAACAACCTTTCTGCTTACTTCCTGTCTGCTGGCCAAGTCCCGGTCACCCCGGAGTTGGGAGCTTAAAGGTCAACCTCTCCAGGAAGCTTTGCGCGGCTGGGCTCCGGCCTTCTCTGTGAAACACGTGTGTCCTCTGGATCAGAGAACAGCACCTCCAGTTTCCCTTGGGAACCATTCCGGCTCCCGCTCGCCCCGGGGTCCGGGTGGGAGTTGAGGTGGCCGCGCAGCCCCCGCGCTGGGGTGAGCAGGTTTGGCGGTCCCGCAGCCCGGGTCTCCCGGGTCTCCCCGCTCCAGGGCACTCAGACCGCATTACGATGACTTCTCTATTGTATCCCACAGGCCTTAAGCAGCTGTACTACTTTACCGCTGTATCTCCAGTCCCTAGCCTGACACATAACAGCACCTTGGTAAATGTAAATTCCTGTTTCAAAATGACCAATGGATGTGTGGCAGCGTTTATGCAACCACCAAAAAATTCTATAAATTTTTATGGGTCTACATGGAAATGCAGAAACAACACGAGGGAGGACTTTAGTCGTGTATCCTAGCAGAAATTACCTAGCACAGTGGTGGTTATGGAGAATATACTTATCACTTCCTTTAAAAATTAGCTGGGGCCCCAGGAATTTAGCTCAGTGCAAAGCCTGAAGTTCTATTCCTGGTATTAAAAAAAAAAAAATTAGCTGGGCGTATGGCAAAGCCCATAATCTTAGTATTCTGGGAGGCTGAGGCAGGAGGACTGTGAGTTGAACACCAGCCTGGGCAACCTAGCAACTTAGGAAGACCCTGTAACATAATTTTTTTGTTTGTTTTTTTTTGTACCAGGCATCAAACTTGGGACCTTGCACTTGCAAGGCAGGCAGCCGAACCACTGAGCTAAATCCCAGCCCCCTGGAACATAATTTTAAAAATAAAAATAAAAAAGGCTCCAAGCATGGTGGTGCATTTCTATAATTCCAGAACTTGAGAGGCTGAGGCAGGAGGATTGCTGTGAGCTTGAGGCCAGCCTGGGCTACATAGTAAGGCCAAGGCAGCCTGAATCACAGAGTGAGGCCTTATCCTACCCGCCTCCAAAAGGACTGGGAATGTAGTGTAAAGGGCATGGACCACAAAAACAAACAAACAAACAAACTGATTAATTAGGGACTATGAGCATAGCTTGGTGGTACAGCTGCACTTGCCTAGCATGTCCAAGGCCCTGGTTTTATCCTCAACACCAAAAAGAACACACACACACACCAAAGTTTACTAAAACAAGCACAAGCTTACTGTAATAATGAATGCAAACAGTTCAAAAGCATATACAGTGTCCCCTCACCCAAGGGGCGTGCATCCCAAAGCCCCCAATCGATGCCTACAACCACTGATACTATCAAACCCTGTGGATACTGCATATTTTCCTGTGCATACAGACCAAAGGTAAAGTAAACACAGTAAGCAATCAGCAATAACTAATAACGAAGGAAATGGCTGGGTGTGGTGGCACACGCCTGTAATCCCAGCACTCGGGAGGCTGAGGCAGGAGGATAACAAAAAAAAGAGAAAACGGCAAAAAAAAAAAAAAAAAAAAAAAAAAAGAAGAAGAAGGAAATAATGCTAACAATATACTAATACTGCAACCACTCCCAAGTAACTGCCAGACAGGGAGAAGGCTCAGTGTGGGTCTCTGGACAAAGAGAAGATTCCCCTGAGCTGGACGGGGCGGGATGCTGGAGCCTTCAGCCAGCTTCTCGGAATGGTGCCCAATTTCAAGTTTATGAATTGTTTCTTTCTGGAATTTTTCCATTTAATAATTTTGGGCCGAGGTTGACCACAGGTAACGGTCATTGTGGAAAACAAATCCACAGATAAGGCTGGCCTACTGCAGTTAAAAGTGAGAGTTACCTTGCCTCTCGCAATAAATATTTGTTGAATGAATGAATAAATGTCACACTTATTAATAGTTGATGAATAAATGATTGAATAAGAAAATAGACTTAGCTCAAGGTGACTCTACCTCATTCCCAGCAGGCCAGATGGTTTCCCTGGAAAGTCTGGGCCTCAGGCCAAGGTTTCATTACTCTGGGGATGGGCCCCTTATCTGGGAGCCCTCTTTTGTGGGAAGCTTGGAGAATGACTCACTGGGTTTTTTGCAAAATTCCCTACTGACCGGAAGTCACTTTCCTATACTCAAGCAAGTCCTTGCTGTGTAGACTGATGAGGAGGTGGCTGGCAGGGGACACAGGGTCCTATGTGGCCTGGGGATTGTGGCTGTGCCCCAGAGCCAGCCCCAGCAGACACCCTGTCCCCAGCCATGACAGGAGGTGTAGGCAGCCTGCTGGCCTGAGAGTGGATTCCAGGTTTGGTCCTGCCTTCCTACAAAAGCTTTCCTGTCTGCAGAGTGAGGGAAGGGACATGGTGGATCCAGGGGCTGCTGGTCAAATGGGGTCCTGCCTCTCCTTTCTGTTCACAGAACCCCGACGGGGGCAGGCACAGCTCAGCCATGTGTCTGTGGGAAGCCCAGGGCCCCCACCAGCCCCAGTGTTTGTGTGTCCAAGTCAGTGCATGCTTGTGAACATGTGGAAATCTTGCTTATTCTTTTGTTTTATTTCATTTTGTTTGAGACAGGGTCTCACTATGTAGTTCGGGCTGCCCTTGGAACTGGGAATCCTCCTGCTTCAGCCTCCTTAGGTTATAAGTGTGTGTCACTGTACTTGATTATCTTCCTGTCTTTCTTTCTTTTCATCTTTCTAGGTGGCTTTGGACAAGTCAGAATCTTTATGCCTCAATTTCCCCTCTAAAAGGGGGGTAGTGGAGCTCCAGTTAACACACAGTACTTATAGAAAGTGGTGGTTCTTACATTCCAGTGTTTGCTGTGGGGCTTAAAAATAACCCTCCTGGAGGCCCACCGCACAGCAAGGGTGGAGTAACAACTCTTAGAAAAGCACAGTTTGCTTAATTCTCTTTGAGGACATTTTCAATGAATGATAATCATCTTACTAATTTTCTTTATTAATCTAGCTGATCTCATTTGGCAAATGTAAGAATAATTATGATAAAAGCAGATTATGTCGCATAAACAAAATAATTTCAAAATAATAGGGTGCATGTGAAGGACCATGTTGGCCATGAACTACCGAGACTTCCTAGAAGAGAACTTTGGAAAGCCATCCTGGAGGCCATACAGGACCCCGGCCCCTTTCCTAGTGTTGCATTGCCCCAAAAATAAAACCTCCCCGGAAAATAAGTTCTAGAGGGAAAAAGGCTTCTAAAATCATGCTAGAACCCGGTATAGTGGTGCTAATCTGTAATCCCAGCACTTGGGAGGCTGAGGCAGGAGGATTGATCTGAGTTTGAGGCCAGCCTGGGTTACCTATCGGGTCAGGGATTTAGCTCAGTGGTTCAGCTACCTCCCTTGCGAGCACAGGGTCTCAAATTCAGTCCCCAGGACCAAAAAAATAAAAATAAATAAATAAATATCATTCTAGAACTTGTTTTCTGGGTAGAAAACTGGGTGGTTCTGATACAAGGTCTGCCATTTGGCCCCGGTGGGTTTTATCAGCTGGTGAATTTGATAATCTTCTGTTTCAGAGGTAAGTTATATCCCCTCATGCCTGGATGAGACGACCTCTCCTGTAAGTCCGGTTTCCTTATCTGCAAAGTGATGAGTATATTCCTAACTGTGGTGACTTGATGCTCCCAGATGCAGGTCATTCTGTCCAAGGGGGTCAGGCGGCATTTCAAGTTTCACAACCGGGGTCCATTGCTGCTGGCATCTTGTGGGCAGAGGTCAGGGAAGTTGCTAATCACCCTACAGTGCCCAGGATGGCCCCACCTCAGCCCACCCAAGAATTATGTGGCCCAAAATATCAGCAGTGCTGGGCAAATCCAAACCCAGGTCACTTTTCAAAACTGTAGTTATTTTGGATCTTTTTTTTTTTTTTTTTTTTTTTTTTTTTTT
>NW_022900934.1:11417772-11423952 GCF_012274545.1 Fukomys damarensis
TGGTTTTTTGAGACAAGGTCTCAGTATGTAGTTGAGACTGACCTGGAACTCACTATGTAGCCCAGCCTGGTCTCGAATTCACAGCGATCCTCCTGCCTCAACCTCCAGAGGGCTGGGATTACAGGTGTGCACCACCATGCCCGGTTTATTTCGGATGTTTGCTCCCACAACCAAGCCTGTATCTTAACCATTATCCTATCTAATGTGGTACATAGTTGAAAATGATAGCTAAATATTCCTTAAAAACTGAAACAGTGGGCTGGGTTATTTCAGTGGTAGGGCATTCACCTAGTTGCCTAGCATGCAGCGGCCCTGGGTTCAATCTTCAGAACTGGGAAAAAACAAAAAAGAGTGACAACCAAGGAATAGCGTACTGCATGATGCAGCTTACACAGTGTCTTAGTGAGGCCAACACGGCCAGTCTCCCTGTGCCCACTGCCAACGCTAGAACACAGCAGAGCTAGTTAAGCTCCAGATGAACATGGCTTCTAGTGGGGCAATGCTGAATTTGAACATGGGGCTCACAGCACAAGAGGCTCAGTTAACAGAACAACTGAGGAACTAACAGATCCACCTCTTTCATCTGAGCTCAACCACGCGCCTCCAACGGAAACAATTCCTATTTAAAACATTGTGGGTCCCCCCCCCCGCTTTCTAATTAGCATCAGATGTTTACCTCATGGTCCAAGATGCCTGCCTTACTTCCTGCCATCATGCTTACATTCCTGCCTATAGCTGGGAGGCTCATCACCATCTCTAAGGACACAGCCCAAAAGTTATATTCATTACCTCACTGTCATCCCATTGACCACATCAAAGTCACATGGTCACACCTAATGACAAGGGAGGCTGGGCACTCCAGGTGGCCATGTGCCTGGTTAAACTTGAGGTTTCTATTACTCATGAAAAAGAAGTGTGGGGTACTGTTGCACACCTGTAATCCCATCCAATCTGGGAGACTGAGGCCAGGGGATCACAAGTTCAAGCCCAGCCTAAGAATTTAGTGACTTTATGAGACCTTGTCTCAAAGCGGGGGGGGCTGGAAATATAGCTCAGTAGTGAAAGCTTTAGGTTCAAGCCTCCAGTATCATAAAAGGAGGTGGGGAGAAAAATGACTTGTAACTAAAGAGTGACAGAGAGACTAGACTACAATCAGCAGCACGCCTGTGATCCCAGCACTGGGGAGGCTGAGGCAGGAGGACTTCTGTGGGTTTGAAGGCGAGCCTGGAATACATAGGAAGATTTTGTCTTTAAAAAAATAAAATAAAAAATAAGACAAAACTAAAGACTATAATAAGCTACTATTTATGTATTGAGTCTTTGCTGTGTACCTGGTACTTAATCTTTTTTTTTTTCCTGGTACTTAATCTTTAATCCCACATTACCATGGCAGGTGGAAGTTATTATCCCTGTTTTACAAATGAGGAAACCAAAGCTTTAAAAAGGCAAGGGACTGGTTACAGGGCAGGTACCGGCCAAGCAAGGTCCTGGCTCATGGCCTCAGAGACTGGGCAGGCAGCCAGCTGGCCTAGGTGACACCTGCTCCCTTGGTCTGCTCAACATCAGTGCCGTCTGACGCCAGCAGCCCTGTCTCCCTGTGGAGAATGGAGCCTGAGCTGGCAGCGCCCTGGCTGTCATCACACCCCGCAGTCCTGCCGCCCCGCCCTGCATCTTCTTGTAGCGGGACCACTTTGCTCTTTTGATTTTTTCTTTTTTCTTTTCAGGGCTGGAGATGGACCCAGGAGCCTGCACGCTAAACCAGCACCGCCACCCAGCCACACCCAACTCCTCCTCCTAGGCCCTGGATTGCGGCCGATTTACACCCTGGGTAGCGGCTCTCAGACAGCGATGAGCAGAACAGCTCCTCAGCTCCCTGGGCCCCAGTATGGACGGCCCTGGCTTCGCGCTACCCTGCCTGCCAGCGTCTCCTAGGGATTTGGTCCAGTTGTCCCTAGTGAGCCAGCTCTCATCCCCTCACCTCACAGTGCTTTCTGGGATCCCCCCGCAGGATCCCCTTGCCCCTCCAACCCTTGTGTCTAGGAATAAACCTCTCTGCATCCCACCCCACAGCCTCGGTCTGGTGGTGGAAGTGGGAACCCTGCTCCCACCTGCGGCTCTGGTGCCTCGATTCAGATCCCCCGGCCATTGCCAGCCCTCTCCAGCCCCAGCGATGGTGCAGGGAGGTCCACGTAGCCCCAGACCAGCCACTGCCAGCTCCTCCAAGATTCCTCCTGCTACAGCTGAGGAGGTGGAGCTTTTTCCGCAGGGCCCCTCTGCTGTCAGGGTGTCTCTGAGAGCACAGCCGTGTCAGAGGCGCTCCGGGGGGCTTGGCGTGGCCCTCACAGCTCACACACAGCGGAGCCACAGCTTCAGACACAAGACCAGGGCCTATGTGTCCCCGCTCCTCCCTGTGGCTTCCCAGCTCTGCCTTTCCTGCCTGGCCCTCGGCCGTCTGGCTTTGCAGAGTCTGGGTTTGTGCCTGAGTCCCAGGGGGCCCCAAGGAGAGGGTAACAAGGGTAATAGCCTGATTGAGAAATCAACTGCCTTTCATTTTCTCAATGCAGGTCATTGGGAAAGAATGAAAGGTTTTTTCCTACTCTGCCAAGAAGGGAGCGGGCTTTGTGAAGGGAAGGTCCGGTCTGTTTGTTTTTTTTACCCCCCAAGCAGGATTAACAGGTCGCCCTCCCCCAGGGCCCAAGACCAGAGAGGCTCAGATTCTAACGGGCAGAAGCACCCATGTCAAGGGCCCTGGAGGAACCTGTTCACTGGCTTCCTTCCAAGCCATTCAGGCACTGTCTTTGAGAGAGATCCAAATAACCTGCCTTTCAAACAAGCATGTCTAAAAGCTGAAGACTTTACAATGCCTTTAAATCTTGTAAACGATAATCCATTTGAAACTGGTTGATACAAAACGGGCATTTTGTTGGCTCAGTTTGTAAGTAAAGAGTCTTGGCTCATCCTGGCCGGCTTAAGGAAGTCATGGGACCCAGCACAGTCTCTTGCCCTTGCTTGATGTCGCCCTTCAGTCTTCACTCAGCAGCCACACAGCAAATGTAGCTCCAGGCCACATCCTGCCAGGTCCAAGTCTGGTGGGGAGCCCAGCATTGTTTGGAAAGGAAGTACCAGCATTCGCCCTGAGCAGACTTCTGCAGGCGGTGGCACATCCCTGCACCAAGAACTGTCACTTGAAGAAGTCAGTGCTCTGATTATCCAGGCTCAGGGACGCTCCACTTAAACTAGGGGCCGGGAAGACACAGGGGGATTCACTGAGACACAGTGGGTACGCTGGATAGAGAGCGCTGTTGGTGTCCAGGATAGGATCCCAGGCCCAGGCCTGACAGAATCAGAGACCCCCAGGGTCAAAGGACAAACACATTTTATGATCCGGGCCCTTCACCCATAACTCATCAAAAGCACAACTTGTGTTCTATTCTGAGGCAGTCATGGACTTAAATGTGGTTTTCAGTAAAAACCACAACTCCTCACTCGAGCCTACCAATGTTTATTACAGAGCAGAACAAAGCTTGACCTTCATTTGGTAAAACTCTTGAGTCGAATACTTAGGGAATACTTAGGTCCCCGCGTAGGTCTGCTTGTCATTAGGGAGTGTCTGTCAGCACTTACTGCCCCAGCCTATCTTGTTGCTCATCAGATCGGAGAACACCCACGCCAGGCGTCTCTGTGGCCCTAAACCCATGGTCACCTTGGGTCCCAGCAGAGCCTCACATGACTGAGCCCGTCCCCCAAGTAAGGAAGATTCTTCCCATGGGAACCAAATTGCCCTTCAAGTCACAAGGACTTGGGAGGGGAAGGGAAAAGAATTGAGATGCTTCATGGACACAGACCAACTCCCCACAATGAATGTAATCACTCTGTACTGCAAACGTGGTCTAATAAAAATAAAGTGGTTTTTAAAAAGTTGCAAGGATTCAACCTGACCTATGAAACCAGGACTGAGATACAATAATGATCAGTTGGCTGGGCGTGGTGGTTCACGCCTTTAATCCCAGCACTCGGGAGGCTGAGGCAGGAGGATCCCTGTGAGTTGGAGACCAGCCTGGGCTACATAGTGAGTTCCCAGTCAGTCTCAACTACATAGTGAGACCCTGTCTCAAAAAACCAAACAAACAAACAAAAAATGATCAATTGGACCCCCCCCACTATGAGCACCCCATGAAACTGCTCCCTGGGATTCACTATTAGGCCAATGTGATCCTTTTCATCAGAGGATACGCCTCTTTCCTAGGTACTACACAAGCTAGAGTCTTCTCATCTTCTTGTACTTCCTGATTACAAATTTTGCTTATAAATTCATACTGTCACTTTAATTTTAACTTCCATTATCACTAAAACACAGACCCATGTTAATTAGTGACAGGCCAAAAATCTCTCCCCCTGGGCTACATAAATTAAAGTCCAGCCTGAACTACCAAGTAAGATCTGTCTCAAAAAACAAATAGACAAAAACTAAAACAGAGAAAGAGAGAGAAAGAAAAAAAAAATCTCCCCTTCATGTTTGGGGACTCTGGGCTCTGGACACCTTTTGACACTGAAGTTGCTCTTTGGTCCAGATCACCGAAGAAAAGCCGTGGTGTTCACTCGAGAAAACCAACAAAGCCATAACGCAACTCTGCCTGTTGTTCTATTTCCTTTCCGTTGTCGACAGGACCTCATTCATGGAGGGTAAAAGGAGGCATGCAGGCCCAGAAAATAAATTCTTATTGCTCTAACCCAGTCTGGCAATGCTGCTATGTCCTTGGTCTTAGCCCTCCTTTGGAGAACCTAGGCTGTGTCTCAGGGCATCAGGGAAGATTGCTGAGGGCTTCACAGAAGACTTCCCACTGCAGAGGTCCGCACTGAACTGGGGAGCTCATCTGAAGCCTACAAATGTTGAGTTCTCAGGGGAAAATGTTAACGTAAGCGTTTTTAAGGTGACAAATTTCTCAATCACTTTAGGCCTACCATCTGTCGTCAGAGCTGGCTGCTGTCATCTTCATACCAGGAGTTAAGACAAATGGGACTACTTCGGAGGCCGAGGCAGGAGGATCGCTGTGAGTTCGAGACCAGCCTGGGCTACGTAGTGAGTTCCAGGTCAGTCTCAACTACATAGTGAGACCCTGTCTCAAAATAAATAAATAAATAAATAAAAGACAAATGGGACTGACGGTCTCTTTGACTATGATAAATTCACAGTAAAGCATTTTTTGTTTGTTTGGTTGGTTTGGGTTTTGGTACGACACTAGGTTTGAACCTTTGCAATGAGTTAATCCTCAAGCCTTTTGCAAAATTTTGAGATAGGACGCAATTAAATTGCCTGGGGGTGGGGGCTGAATTTGCAATCTTCCTGCCTCAGTCTCCCAAAGTGCAGACAGAAAAATTATTGCTAAGGGGGGAAATGTCATATGGATTTCCTACAACTAAAATGCATTCTCTTGGAGCCTTGTGTGCAATGGGCACGGACAGCAGCCTCCTAGGGAGTGTGGGGTTGCTGGTGGGGTCACCCTAAGGCACCCCGGGCATGGTGTTTTCCAGGAGACATCCTGTCTCTGGTCTCATGCGGTCCCCATGCAGGCTGTGGAGAGCTGTGCAGGGTACTTCTGGGAAGCCCCAGGGCACAACGGCTCAATTACTGTGGCCATCCCTGCCAAGCTGCAGAACAAGAAGCAAGCAAGGGAAGCCAAAGCAGGGCCACCTTCCGGTTTCCTGGAGGCCAGAACATCCACCTCTCAAAGAAGCAGGGCTTCAGCAAGGTTTGCACGGATAAATCTGAAGATGTGGCAGTGGGCAAGAGGCCCGCAATCAATGGCTGTAGGCGCAGATGCCTCCCTGGACGGGGCAGGGCCTGCACTGTGAGGTCTTCCGCTGTGCTGCACAGTGAGTTCAAGGCCAGCCTGAACTCCTGAAGGAGACCTTGTCTCAAAGAAAAAAAGAAAAAGAGCAGGCTGGCCTGAGATATTTTCACTGTTAAAATCATTTGCTAATAATTTCAGACTTACAGAAAAGTTTTACAAATACAAATACAATATAAATAACCTTTTATCTAAATGTATATGCTATTTTTATTAAAAATAGAAGTAAATAGGGCCAGGGATTTAGCTCAGTGGTTCCGCCGCCTGTCTCACAAGCGCAAGGACCTGAGTACGATCCCCAGTACCAAAAAAAAAAAAAAGAAAAAGAAAA
>NW_022900934.1:11424933-11456030 GCF_012274545.1 Fukomys damarensis
AAAAAAAAAAAAAAGAAGAAGTAAACAGCCACTATCAGTTTGGGGTTCATTTATTTAACAGATATTTATCATTTACCTATATTTGCCAGGACGCTTTTGGTTGGATAGTACAGAAATCCAGCTAATACTGACATTTTTTCCCTTAAACTCTTTTATTGGTACATTTTAGGTATACGGTACAGTTACATTCATCACTGGGATCCTCTTACCTATACATGATGCATCTTGGTTCTAATTTTTTTCCCCATTCCCCTAGCCTCCCTCCACCCCCCCATCCTTACCTATTTACAAAGACTGTTTCCATTTTCTCCTTTTCTCATATTTTTTCCTCTCCCTTCTTTCCTTCCCCCTACTCCTCCCCTTCCCCTTTGGGCCTTTTCTTCCTATTTCATATTATCAATTATTAATTTTAATCCTTATTTACACTTTCAGTTTCTCACACCAGAGAAACTATTCAGTATTTACACGCGTGTGTCATATTTACTTCACTTGAGTACGATCTCAGGGTGCATCCATTTAGCTATAAATGTCTCTAGTTTCTCCTTCTTTTTTTTTTTGGTACCTGGGATCGAACTCAGATCCTTGCGCTTACGAGGCAGTCGCCAGAACCACTGAGCTAAATCCCCAGCCCTAGTTTCTCATTCTTTATGGCTGCAACTAATACTGACTTGAGCTGCAAAAAGCAAAAGTCTAGGGCTGGGGTATAGCTCAGCTCACTTGCTTAACATACATAAGGCCTTGGGTTCCATCCCCACCACTTCAAGAAAATGAAATAAAATAAAATATCCAGAGGGAGGTTTAGCTTCGAGCAGAACCAAAGTCAGTCACTGTCACCTGGAGGCTGTGCTTGTCTGATCCTCTGTCTTGTTTTCCTCTCTGTCGGCTTCATTCTCCAGCAGGCTTCCCCCCCGCAGCCCCCATATCGGGGTTTGAACTCAGGATCTTACACTTGCCAGGGCAGGCACAACACCACTGAACTACATCCTCAGCTCCAGCAGGCTTGACCTTTCACTCTTTCTTTTTTCTTTCTTTTTTTAGTACCAATGATCAAACTCAGGACCTTACTCCTGTGAGGCAGGCCAGGGAAACACTGAGCTAAATCCCTGGCTGGCTTGCTTGATTTCTTTCTTTCCTTCCTTTTTTCTTTCTTTCTTTCGCCCTATATTATACAAGATAATTGCCAGTAGCTGCAGGATTCCAAGCAACCAGCTCAACAATAGTAGTGGAAAGATAGCTCCTGGTTTCCAGTTATTCCAGCAAAAATCCTAAAGTCGGTTCTCATTGGCTAGGACCAGGTCATATGCTTATGACTGAGCCAATCACTGCGGGTTGGTGTAAGAATGATTTGGATGGGGTCCTAGGTGGTGTGTCATCCCCAAAGGCAGGAGAAGGTGTCTGCCCCTGACACGCGTGCCATCCGGAGTCACTGTGAGTGTTTAACATCAGGGATTTGTTACAGCAGCCAGACTTCCCACAGCTACGGGAGGAGGAGGGAAGTGAAGGCCGAGAAGAGGATTTAAGAGGATGCCACAGAAGTAAAGCTGCCAAGGGGAGTTCATGCTCTGGGAAGCAGTTGCTCTGTGAGTCTGCAGCAAAGCATTGCATCTGGGCTTGGGCCTGAGCCAGCTTTCGGGCAGCAGGGCAGCAGTCAGCGAAAAGAGCTGGAAACAGCACAGTGGAGAACAGACAATTCAAATCGACCAGTCATGGAAACAGGGGACCACGACCCAGCATAATAAGTGTTTTCACCGAAGGAGGCCTGGGGTGCAAGGGAAGTCTTAAGCGGTCACAGAACTCGGGCTAGAAATCTAGGGAGGCCTCAGAAGGGACAACATGGGACTGAGCCCTGAAGGATGAGTAAGGAGCCGGGGGGGTTACAAGCACAGGCCTAGATGTGATCGTGATGTAGGATATTTGAAAACTAAACGTTCAGTTTGGCCTGGGTCTAGGTAGGAAGTAGGACGGGTCCGGAAGGATCTGAGCAGCAGGGGCCTACTCTTTGCAAGTCCTTATTCATGAAGAGTTTGAACTCTGACCTAAGAGCGATGGGGCAAGGAAGAGGTATCCTGGGTGACGGCAAACTGGAGATGGAAGGGTTCCCCTAGAGCTTCCCTTCCCCTAGTGCTTCTAGAAGGCAATCTGGCGAACAAGGTATTGGGAATGTGGCTCCATTGATTATAACATTTGCAACTGCAAGTGGCAGCCTGGGTGACTTACAGTGGTTTAAGCAAAGAAACAATGCAGTCATCTTTTATAGCAAAACAGCTGGAGGTCGGCAGCCACAAAGTTATTGTGATGGCTCCACGGTGAAAGACAGGCTCTTTCTGCTCTGTCATCTTCTGCAGGTGGCTTCTGTCCTCAGATTGCTCGAACAGCTGCTGCGGTAGACACAGGGAGCTGAGCAGGGCAGGAAGAAAGGGGCGAGATGCAAGTCTTTCACTTGGGTAGACTCTATCTTACCGATAGAGGGAAGCCCCAGATCTCTTCCTGGTCAATAGCTGGCTCATGCGCTCATCCCGTACTACTGATGGGAAGGGCAGCACCACCCCTGGTGACTACGGATCCTGAGTTATCGCTGGGGCTGGAGAGCATGCCAGACATACAGCGATTCCTGCCCCACACCGGGGTTTTGGGCACTGCCCGAGGGGACGGCGGAGAGTAGCTGTGAGATAACCAACCTGACTCCATCTGCGTACAGCAATTCCAGGTGGTCGCCTCCCCACCCCCCGCTTGGCAGTCGCCTCAGTTAATGCGCGACAGACTGCTGTATCCGGTGGGTAGAGCAGTCTGCAACTATGTGTTACCTTTACAACCTCGCAGACAGAATACTATCTGCGTGATTTTTTTTTCCACTAAACTGTGTGAAACTTCCCCTGACCCCCACTAACTTAGCAAAGTTCCGCTCCTGTGAAATTCCACTTGTGCTCCCCCTCCCCGGCCAGAAGAGCTGCTTTAAAGAAACCCGCCAGCCACTTTTCATCATAGAGAGTTTTTTGAGTGAGAGCTGCTCTCGACCACCAGCAATAAAGGACTCAAATTTGGCTCAGAGTGAATCAAGCCTCTGTGAGCGCGCTCGATTGAGTGTAGCAGGTGTAGGTAGTGAAAGGGGGTTGTAGCTCAGTTCGGGTCCTCGGGAAGCCAAAGCCAAGATGAAGTAGGAGGGGGAGGTAGTTTCCAGGAGATGGGAAGACGGTTATGCCTGTGAGAGATGACAGTAGGATGAAGCAGATTTGAAGTGGGGGCCTCGGGTTACCACGCAGAGCTGACAAAGCGTCCGCCACTCCAGCGGGGAGCGCTGGGGTCCTGTGGGGCAGAGCCCCACCCCCATCCCATCGCTGTGCCCCGCAGGCTCCGTCATTGCCCCTGTCTACCAAGCAACTGGCCTGGTCTGAAGAGTCGGGTTGGGCCCCAGAGGTGCGTCCTCAGCTGTCGGTGAACTGCCCTCCACAGGGAAATCGCAGGCTCTTCTCTAATACTCTGCCTCTCCAGGGTTGCCTTGAGGTGCCCAGGATCTAGGCTGGCTGTGCCCAAAAAGTCAATTTAGAGGTGACGAATCTATTTCTACCCAGACCAGCGACAGGCCTGACGTAGATTCAGAAAAAAGTTGACTCGATTTGAACTGAACATTTGGGCTCAGTGCAGATTTGTTTTTTCTTTTTTGAGACAGCATCTCACTATGAGGCCTAAACTGGCCTTGAACTCACAATGATCCTCCTGGTCCAGCCTCCCAAGTGCTGGGATTACAGGCATGACCCACCACATCCAGCTTCAATTCAAAAATGGACTCTTCATTTCCCCTTACATATAGAATATTTTCATTACAGCAAAATGACAAATTATGTATACGCACAAAGAAGGTGAACATGCCTCCTAATTGTTCCACCACCGATGAGGATGGCATTAATAAAGATAACAATAGTTAACATTTCTACAGCGGTGATTACAACAGGCACTGTGCTAGGCAATTCATACCTATGATCTCATGTAATCCCAGCTCTGCCTGTTGGGCGATGACTTGGCTGTTCGAAGGCTCGGATTACTTATCTGCCTAATGGGATTACAGCAGCAGCCACCACGAGGGTTCTGGAGAGTCAACAAATTAATCCATGTAAAGTGCTTGGCACAAAGCCTGGCTCCGAGCAAATGCTCAATAAACATTACCCATTAATTTCATTACAAGCCTTCATTCCTTTGTTTGTATTTCTGAAAGCAAGCCAAATATGATGGCACACATCTGTAATCCCAGCACTCAAGGAGGCTGAAACAGGAGGGTCACAAGTTGAAGCCCAGCCTGGGCAATTTAGTGACTTACTGATAACCTGCTTCAAAATAAAAAAAATTTAAATGGGCTGGGGATATAGTTCAGTGGGTTCAATCCCCAGTGCTGTAAAAATAAAATAAATTTAATATAAAAAGTCTTATTTAGCTGAGGATTTAGCTCAGTGGTTCCACTGCCTGCCTCCAAAGCGAAAGGTCCTGAGTGTGATCCCCAGTACAAAAAAAAAAAAAAAAAGTCATGTTTAGCTAGACATGGTGGTGCACACCTTATAGTCCCAGCACTCGGGAAGCTGAGGCAGGAAGATCGCCACAAGTTCAAGACCAGCCTGGACCACACAGTGAGTTCAAGAACTGGCCATCCTGAACTACAAAGCAAGACTTTGTCAAAATACAAACAAACAAACATACCCATACAATTCTGAAATTTAAAAAGGCTACAAAAACCAAATTTTCCAAAAGTCTGGCAGCAGAACTCATTTAGGAGCAAATTCTGACCTAACTCTCTGGTGAACCTACGGCATACATACCGCAACGGCAGTTTGTGTCACTGAAAGCCATCGCTGAGATCCCACATATTATGAATACTCATGCATTTCATCGCAACGTTGTTTTGGTTTATTTGTTTTGATTTGGTCTTTAAGACAAGGTCTTGCTATGTGGTCCAGGCTGGGCTTTAACTCACACTGTAATAATCTATGCTGGCCTCACACTCAAAGCAATCCTCCTGCCCCAGCTTCCCAAGTGCTAGGATCATAGGTGTGCACCACCACACCCAGCTCATAACAATGTTTTTGATTATGGGACGCTATAGAATATATGTGATATAAGCCACATTACTCTTCTAAAATCTAAACATTTTTGCCAGGCGTGGTGGCACACGCCTGTAATCCCAGCACTCGGGAGGCTGAGGCAGGAGGATTGCTGTGAATTCGAGACCAGCCTGGGCTACGTAGTGAGTTCCAGGTCAGTCTCAACTACACAGTGAGACCCTGTTTCAAAAACAAAACAAAACAAAACAAACAAACAAAATAAAATCTAAACATTTTAAAAATTCAGAAACAATGATTTCGGAGGAGAGATTGCAGACTTTTAAGCACACCTCACAACACTATTGTAGATAGGTAAATTAATTAGATATCTTTTAGGCAGTTAGCCAGGGCCTCCCTTAAGGTGCCAGCCCTCCAGGAGCTGGCTTGGAGAACATTTGAGGCACATTCACTGGTTAGCGTTATAAAAAGGAAGAGGCACCACTTCCCCTAGAGAGAGACTGCAGTGATTGATATTCTAAATGGGAAATTCCTTGTATGTGACTTGTTTTCCCATTTGATCCCCATTTAATCAATATTACCTGGGTGACTGTACTTGTAATCTTATTGGTTGGTTGTGGTTTTGCCTGGCCTAGAATTAGTGATACTCCTGCCTCAGCCTCCCAAAGTGCTGGGATTATAGGCAGGCACTGCCACGACTGGTCTAGAGGGAAACATTTTAAAAGCAGTTTTCTTTACTGTGAGACTCTCCCAAGTCTTTGACCTGTGATATGCTCTGTAAATATGCAGGAGGGGGCTGTAGAATGTGATGTCCCCCAGACATAGGCACTGTGGATAGCGAGGTTGTTTTTCTTAGGGGCTCTCCCAGGGCTGACAGCTTGAAAGCCAGAGATGCCCTTTGGGCAGGACAGCGGCAGGATTGAGGGGTTGGGGGCAGGACAAGAACGTGAATAAGCAAACAGTGAACAGCAGGCGGACAGGGAATCCCTGGTGCCTTCTACCCTGCCCCAGAGTGACAGTGTGCAACCTTGGGAAAGCCCTTCCTCCTCCCAGAACCTCAGTCTCCTGTAAAACAAACGAGAAGACCATCTTTGAGGTCCTTAGCTGCTGGCCACATTTCCCCCACTGTCTTTGAAGAGGCTGATGCATTGAAGAAGACATGTAAAGAACTTCAAGGTGGTATGGCCGGTGCCAGGGTGGCCTTCCCGGAAATCCTTTGAAACATCAGGCTGGGCTGGATGAGCTGGCAGGAAGAATGTGAATGGCCCTCCAGCTCCGGATGCAAGTGCCAGATCACTTTCTACCTGTTAGTGACTGAACTCCTCAATGACATTTCTCTCTTCACTTTCCGAACAGCTTCTCCGAGACTATTTCAGTGGGGACAAGGCTTGCCAAAGTAATTATTCCACCGGCACAGTGGCGCACACCTGTAATCCCAGCACACAGGAGGCTGAGGCAGGAGGATCACCATGAGTTCAAGGCCATCCTAGGCTATATAGTGAGTTCAAGGCCAGCCTGAACTACATAGCAAGAATTATTTACTTCATGCACTTAAAAGAAAGGTAAAGTCCAATTGTTCCACTGACTATTAAAGTTTTATTACCTAGTTTTTGAAATGGTGAAAGACAGCCTGACAAAAACAAAATGTAAGTGTACTAACCAGGAAAAAGAAGCCTGCCTCCCTGTGGGAGGTCAGCATTATCCCCAGGCCTGTAGACATTGTTAGATTTCCCTTGCCGTAAGATGGCTGCCACACAGAATAGCAGCCTCCATGTTAAAATATGGCTTCTCCCAACAAAGGACAGGCTTTTTCCCATCATGCCTCTTCTCCCGCCAAAAGAGTAACCTGCTACCTGCTACCTCCTAGCAGCTAGGAATGTCACAAGCCCCCCCTGGTGATGTCACAGGCTCCTCCAATCTCTTAATACTACATCACTCAATCCCACCCCAGCTCAGGCTAACCCCACCCTACTCCTATAAAAGAAGCTCCCTGTTCTGCCACGTTGTTTTTCTCTGCTTTGTTTGGGGAGAGAGCTTGTCAGATCCTCCTCATAGTAAAGGCTTGTTATGGTCCTGATTTTTGGCTCATTTTACCTAACAGACATCCTTGCAGGAAACTCTGGGTACTATCAGCTTGAAAGCCAGAGATGCCCTTCGGGCAGGATCGAGGGGTTGGGGGCAGGACAAGAACGTGAATAAGCAAACTGAACAGCAGGCAGACAGGGAATCCCTGGTGCCTTCTACCCTGCCCCGGAGTGACAGTGTGCAACACTGGGAAAACCCTTCCTGTTGGGCCTTGGCGGGCACGTGGGTGGCAAGTGACCTGTGAGCTCAGGACTTCCTAGGAACAGCTTTAAATCTTGATGCTGCGTGGGCTGGTATGGCAGGCAGCCGAGTATTTTGAGTATTTTGAATTGTAGGGTCGTGGGACGGGTCTGGCAATGGGCTGAGTGGGAAAAGCGGGTGAAAGATCTGAAGCGATTCAAATGATTCTGGCTTGAGCAACTAGGTGTTTAGCCATAGACAGGTTTGAAAGAGGCAGCAATCAAGTTTGATTCCGACCATGTTAAGTGCGGGATTCTTATTAGACAATGTTAAGCAGCAGTTGTACATACAAGCTTGACCTTTATTTATTTATTTCTTACCTTTTTTTTTTTTTTTAATTTTTGGAGATAGGATCTTGCTGTGTAGTCCGTGCTGGTTTTGAACTCGTGGCAATCCTCCTGCTTCAGCCTCTTGAGTGCTGAAAGGTCGCTTCTTGACGAAAGCCAAACCCCAAATGGGTGGCAGAGCTGCCATTTGACTGGAGGGTGCCTTGGGCCCCGAGTCCTAGTTCCTTCTGGAAGACTCTTGCTACTAAAGGAGTTGTAAGGTAAAGCGGTCCCTTTAGGATCAGCGCTGTTCTTAACCTTCTTCTGCCTGGCTGGTTCCTCGGAGTGGCACTGATCGGTACCCAACAAGATTCCTGCCTGTGTAGACTCTTCATGCGCTCTGCTATGGAAACTGACCTCGGCTATCTTCCAAGTGAAAGTAGTCCTGCTGGTTCCAGACCACGCACCTGCCTTCCTTTGCTCAGGCCTAGAGTTGCTTAGGGTTCCAAAGAGGTCTGGATTCCAACTTCCAGAAAGAGCACCTCCTTACTGGATAGGGAAAACTTTAACAGCGAAAATTTACAAAAATGTCACAATGTAAGATAACTTCTGGCCCTCACTCTGCTTAGTTCAGAATTAACCGGTACCAGAGATACCTAGTTTCTCATAAAAGTTTGTAAGTAAAAAGAACCATTGTTACCTTTCTTAAACAAGCTCCCTTTCCCCCTGGCTAGAGTAGGTAATTAAATGAATCTTAAAGGTAACTTCCCTGACAAAGAGCTGCATCCGGGTTGAAATTCAACTGCCTTGCTATCATGTTTTGGGTATCTGTGAAAATGCAGTGTAACCAAGTGAGTAAGATCAAAGCTGTAAAACCCTATAAAAGAAAGAGTTGTAACCCAATGCGGGGGATCGATGGGGGCACCGCCATTAAGTGTGATCGATCCCCATCGGTGGAGTAAACTTTTTTATTTTACTTCCATTCTGCTGCCTCTGTGTGTCACTTGCCGTCTCCTTCCCTAATTCTTTTTTGTTTTTTGGAGGCGGGGGTATTTGTACTTCAGGCTGATTTGAACTAACAGTGTAAGCCCAGGCTGGGCTCCAATTTAGCCAATCCTCCGGCCTCACCCCCCACCCATGCTGGCCTTAGAGGCCTGTGCCACACACTCCCAGCCTCCTCTCCTACTACCTCTCCCCAGCGTTTAGGCAAAGCTGACTCCATCTCTGCCTGGCTCCTGACTGCCCAATCACAGCCTTTGTTCCCAAGGCCACAGTGATTGGTTCAGAGATGGGCACGTGACCCCGTCAGCCCCAAAGAGGCCTCGTTCTCGGACCTCCTTGCCGAGCCCAGAGTAGGAGACCGAGTCTCTCGGCCCGGCCGTTGCTGGAGGCGGGGGTGGTCATCTTTCCCCGGCAGGGGTCTCACTGTTGGAGAGCAGAGCCGAGAAAGAGGGAATGTCCCTGGGGTGGCATTTCAGCCCTTGGATACAGCCGTTGCTTGCAGCTGGCACTCATCGAGGTGTTTTTAATTAAGTGAGCCAATCACCTCTTTGGCGGAGACCGAATTTAGCCGGCTTCTGTCACCATGGAAGCGCTCCTGACTGAGGAGCCTCACAGCGCCCTTCCCTTTTCATTTGAGCGCGTTTGACAAGGACGTGAAGGCTCGCCCTGGTGACCACTCCCCGCTCCATTCCTAGGATTCCGGAGGTTCCCGGTGGTTCCTTTTTCTGGCTCCCTGGGGAAAGACAAGTGGAAGTTCCCGCTCATGCGGTTTATGGTTTTCTTCACCAGAACTGCCCCGAGGAAGGGATTCTAATCAAGCCATGGTGGGATACAGTTCAAGGTCAAGGCGAGGTCAGGATCAATGAAGGCAGAGTTGGACAGATGAGGAAGGGGTGCTCAAGATGGCGCGGCACATGCCCAGCATCACCCAGCGGTCAGGTACTGAGCCAGGGCTGGACCTCAGGGCCTGCGCTTTAACCGCCACCACTGGTCCAGCAGGCAGCTCCATGCCCAACCATCTGCCTTCCTGATGTGATCCCAAGTCCCTATATTTATATATGTATATATAAATATGCACACACACAGACACACACACACACACACACACACACACATATATATTTTTTTTTTCCTGTTGGGAGATAGGGTCTTGCTATGCAGCTTCCAGGCTGGCCTTGAACTCACAGCACTCCTCCTGCCTCAGCCTCCCCAGTGCTATTGATTACAGGCTTGTGCCACCACACCCAGCTTACTCTTTCACCTTCAAATTCCAGGTCTGAGTTTAAATGCTTCACAGCACTGAGAGTGAAAAGTCGGAGACAAGTGACATATCTTGGAATGGAAATTTAGATAAAAGTGGGAGGCAATTAACATATCTTTGAATGGAAATTTAGATAAAATATGATAAACTGGGTGTGGCGGCGCACACCTGTAATCCCAACACTCAGGAGGCTGAGGCGGGATTATTGCCCTGAGTTGAAGGCCACCCTGCTCTACAGAGTGAGACCCATGTTTCAAAAAACACCAACAAAATGGTATGATAAATGTAGTTCAGGCCTCCTTCTTTCCTTCTTTTTAATGTTTTATTTTGAGGTAAGATAGGATGTGGCTAAAAAGCCCAGGCTGGTTTTGAACTTGTGACCCTCCTACCTGAGCCTGTGGAGCTGCTGGGATTCCAGGCATGAGGACACTAACCTGGATTAATGCTCATTTGTTTTCTTTGCTCCCTACCAGCAAAGTTGAATAGCTGTAGCAGCCGTCTCCATAAAATCTAAAATAGTTATGATGTGGCTCTTTCCCGAAAAGGTTTGCCAACCTCTATTTCATTTGACTCTTGAAATATTTTCATCCTCTTTCCACTAATCCATTCTTACTTACTGTACTATTTTTATTCCCTTTCTGCCACTAAGAAAACTGAGTCTCAGAGAGGTCATTCCCTAGTCCAGGGTCACACAGGAAAATCTAGGATTAGAAGTGGAGCGGCCCTGCTCTGGGTTCAGGGATTAAGCCCTGGGCTAGCACCCCTCCCTTGTTCCTCTCTGCCCATCCGTCCCTAAACTGCGACCTGGCGCCCTGTTACAGCGGAGCCCTGAGCAGAACCAGGCGCTGCCCAGAGTCTCCTCAGATGGCCATGCAGGGCACCCTGCCAGGCCTTTTTTTTCCTGTGGGCCCAGCCTGGCTCACACAGACTGCTCTGGGCGGCATGGGCAGGTCTCTCTGGCCAGCAGTGTTGGGTTACCCAAGTGACATTCAATTGTTCCTGAGAGAGGAGGCCTGGTTTTGGCAGCTCCAGGACCCTGGATTCCAGGAAGCCTTGCCTGACTCTTTTCCTGTTTGTTTCCAATCAAGGAGTTGGCTGCTATCACGTTCCATCAGGTTACATAACACAGCCTGTCCCCCTCCCTGCCTCTCTCATTTCCGCAGCTCTCTGAG
This sequence comes from Fukomys damarensis, assembly GCF_012274545.1. Lineage (NCBI taxonomy): Eukaryota > Metazoa > Chordata > Mammalia > Rodentia > Bathyergidae > Fukomys > Fukomys damarensis. Next base: position 11,436,005 of record NW_022900934.1, read on the forward strand.
TGTATCAGTGGCCAGGAAGGAAGACAGAGGACTTCGGCAGGGACGGGGACATCCAGGAGTTCAGCGCTTCCAAGACAGACCAGCTGCAAAGACTCCAGGGAACTGTGTCGGAGCCCGGACAGAGGAGCCCAGGGCCTCGGCCCTGAGGAGACGCCTGAAGTGGCAGTGCCGCTCTGTCAGCCAAGGCCCATGTGTGACACAAGCACAGTTCCTGTGCTGGCTAGTTTGGCAGGAACTAGGAAAGCAGGAAATGAACATGTGGACTTGGGAGTAGGATGCTGGGCTCAGATTGTGCCTCTGTCATCTACTGGCTGAAATGGTAGACAAATTTCTAAAACTGAGCCTCGGTTTCTGCCACTGTACTGTGGAGGCAGTAGCAAGTCCTCTCTTATTCCATTATAATAGGAATTAAATTATTTAAATTGAGGCTGATGGTGCACGCCCATAACCCAACCCTACCATCATAGGGAGCCGAGACAGGGAGATCGCTAGTTGGAACCTAGCTTGGACAATTTAGTGACTCAGCAAGACCCTTTCTTTAAAAAAAATAATAAAATTTAAAAAGGGCCAAGGGACCTCAGTGTGAAGGTCCTGGTTCAACCTCTAGGACGACATAATTTTAAAAATAAACAGGGCCAGAGATTTAGCTCAGTGGTTCCACCGCCAGCCTTGCTAGTGCAAGGTCCCGAGTTCCATCCCTGATACCAAATAAATAAGCAAATAAATAAAATTAAATAAAAATAAAAGATAAAAATGGCTAGCACTGAGTTTAGTGCTCCCTGGATTCAGTCCTTTGTACCAAACAAACAAACAAAAAAGTTAAATCACTTAATGTACATAAAGGGCCTAGACTAGAGCAATGGTTGGTATATAATACAGGCTCAATAAATGAGAACAATTATTACTATTATTAAAATAGCAACTATTCGTAGTGCAGGGTAAGCATCCCTAATCCCACAGTGTGAAATCTGAAATACTCTAAAATCCAGAACTTTTTGACCATACACTTGTCCTTTCAGATAAGGGGTGTTCAGGGCCAGGGATTTAGCTCAGCGGTTCCATCTCCTACCCTTGCAAGCCAAGGTCCTGAATTTGATCCCCGTACAAAACAAAACAAAACAAAACAAAAACAAGGGATTAGGGGTGCTCAACTACTAAATCCCAGATTCCAGAATCCAAAAACTCAGAAATCAGAAACACTCATGGAGCCGGGCGTGGTGGAGCATGCCTGTAATCCCTGCCAGGAGGCTGAGGCAGGAGGATCACTGTGAATTCGAGACCAGCCTGGGCTACACAGTGAGTTCCAGGTCAGTCTCAACTACATATTGAGACCCTGTCTCAAAAAAAGCAAAACAACAAAAAAGCAAAAAAAAAAGAAACACTCATGGTCCCAAGAATTTCAGATAAAGGATATTCAACCTTTGTTAACCAGGGAGAGACGGTCAGACATGTGCAAATGAGGCTTGAATAGAAATATCATCATTGCTCTATTTTTAATGCAGGCAAATAGAAAGCCATGTAAATATGTGTTTCTCACTTAGGGAGCAGCTAAGCAAACTATGGCACAACGATACTATGGAATTCTGAGCAGCAGTTAAACAGAATGAGAAAGATCCATATGGCCCAATATAAAAAGACTTCCAAAATGTAGTGTCCAATGAAAAAAACAAGGAACAGGATACATAGAGCATAAAAATTTATGTGGAAGGCCGGGGATGTAGTTCAGTGGCACCGTACCTGCCTTGCAAGTGAGTTCAATCCCTGGTACCAAAAAAAGTATGTAAAGCATAATAGTGCAAATTAGTCCACGAGTGCACATATGTATGCAAACCCATAACACAGAGCCTAGGGCATCTCTGTCCGCTATGACCAGCCCACATGTGGCTATTTGAATTTAAATGCAAATTAACTAAAATTAAATCAAATCTGAAATTCACTTCTTCACCGCTATCCACCATACCTCAAGTGCAGCTAGTGGCTGTCGCTCAGGCAAGTGCAAACTCGGGATGTTTCCATCATATGGAATATTCTAGTGGATGGCACTAATCTGGAGAGATTCAACAAAACAAAACTGATATGCTGAGGATTTAGCTCAGTGGTTCTGCCGCTTGCCTGGCAAGCACAAGGTCCAAGTTTGATCCCCAGTATCAAAAAAAAAAAAAAAAAAAAAAAAAGGATTTGCTGGGCATGGTGGCACATGCCTGTAATCCCAGAACTCAGGAGGCTGAGGCAGGAAGATCTCTGTGAGTTCAAGACCAGCCAGGGCTACACAGCTTGTTCCACAGCAGTCTGAACTACATAGTGAGACCGTATCTCAAAAAACCAAACCGAAGCCAGGCGTGGTGTTGTACGCTGTAATCCCAGCACTCAGGAGGCTGAGTCAGGAGGATCGCTGTGAGTTTGAGACCAGCATGGGCTACATAGTAAGTTCAAGGTCAATCTCAACTACACAGTGAGACCCTGTCTCAAAAAACAACAACAACAAAAAAACCCCCAAAACAAAACAAAGAAAAAACCAAGCCAAAACAAAAAAACTAATAGCAGCAGTTACTTTGGCCTGGGGGACTGGGGAGGACAAAGATTGCAGTATTTTTTCTCTCTTTAACACATTTGTAGGGCACTTACTCTGTACCAGGTGCTCTACTCAGTACCTGGATGCTGGAACCCTCTCCCTGCCTGGGGACTTCCCATACTCCTGGATGAAGGGACAGGGAAACAAAGACTTTTTTTTCCACTTATGTGCATTTTATTTCAGATGAGGGAGGCTCTGTGCTTGTGTAATTTAAACTTTATAGAAGCAAACACAAGTAGCCCAGTCCTGGACTTCTACCTGAGTCTCATGAGCTCCTTTCTCTTCCTCTCCCTCCCTCCTCCCCTGCTCCCTTCCTTGCCCTCCCTCTCCCTCTCTCTTTCTCTTTCTTTCCCGGTTCTGAGGCTTGAACCCAGGACCTTTGCACCGAGTTATGTCCCCAGTTCTTTTTTATTTTGAATCAGGGTCTTGCTAAATTGCTCAGGCTGGGTTTGAATTTGTCTCATCTCCGAGAGTGCTGGGGTTGTAGGCGTGCACCATGATGACCAACTTCAAAACAAAGTTTAAAAAGGGAGCAGGATGTAGGTCAGTGTGAAGACCCTGGATTCTATCCCCAGAGCAGAGGAGAGAGAAAGAGAGGCTCCAGGAAAAGATACGATAGAGAGAGCAAGGAAGCACACCTTGTTCGAGGACTAAAGGACCAGTGTGGTCATGTTACTGAACAAAGAAACACTAGAAACAGTGTGATGGCGCACTTGTTATCCCAGCACTCCGGAGGCTGAGGCAGGAGGATCACTGTGAGTTTCAGGCCATCCTGGCCTACATAGTGAGTCAAGGCCAGTTTGGACTACATAGCATGACTCTGTCTACAGAAAAAAAAAGAAGCCGGGCGTGGTGGCGCACGCCTGCAATCCCAGCACTCAGGAGGCTGAGGCAGGAGGATCCCTGTGAGTTCGAGACCAGCCTGGACTACATAGTGAGTTCCAGGTCAGTTTCAACTACACAGTGAGACCCTGTCTCAACCCGCCCCCAAAAATAAATAAAAAGAAAGAAAGTAGAAAATAGCAGAGGAGGAGTGAGAGTGATGGGCAGGGACCAGCTCATGCAAAGCCTGCACAGGTGTTTGGATTTTCTCGAGGGCAGTGGGGAACTATAGAAAGCCTTGGAGGTAAGGCAGAGCTCACGTGGGCTTGCTTTCCCCACTGTACTCAGTCTTTTCAGGGGCTGCTCTGCCGTCACAGCTCACCCCCTGCTCTGTCACTTGCTCCTTCAGTAGCTATGGAAACGCACCCCTGCAGGTAGAGGTCCGCCCTGTGAACCCCGCCGCATGCGTGGTCTCCCAGAGCTGACTCTTCTGTGGCCGCTCACCCACCGCTCCAGAAAACCCTTGAGCGGTATGAGAGGTCCTGAATCCGCCTGAAGGTCTGCTTGGGGCTGTGTGCTCTGTCGGAGGGGGTCCCACAGGGCTTCCTACGCGGGCCTGGTGTTCTGAACACGGAATTAGGCAAGATACACAGAAAAGGCAGCGGCAACGTGGGTTGAGAGCAGAAAAGAGTTATGTTCCACAGGGCAGCCCCGAGATAAAGCAAAAGGAGTCTTTTGTGTCTAAAATACCTGGATTGTCCTTCCCCCACGTATAGAAGGCACAGGGACATTGTCTTGTGAAACACTCCCTCAGCCACACTGGGATGTAACTTGTCCTACTGGAAAATTTGCTTGACCTCTTACCAGATACAGATGTAGGATAATTATTTATTTGTTTATTTATTTTGTTTTTTTGAGACAGTGTCTCACTACGTAGTTGAGACTGACCTGGAGCTCACTATGTAGCCCAGGCTGGTCTCGAACTCACAGCGATCCTCCTGCCTCAGCTTCCCGAGTGCTGGGATTACAGGCGTGAGCCACCATGCCTGGCTGGTACCCGTTAATCCTGAACTACACAGTGAGGGGCAGAAGTTATCTTACATTGTGACATTTCCTAAATTTTCGCTATTAAAGTTTTCCCTATCATTACATCCATAGCAGCAGCCAGCTGGGAGAGATTCCACTGTGAGTGGAGGGGCTGACACCAGGGGAGAGATATTAGCAGCTAACAGGGAAAGGAATTAGGCTTCCATAGGTATGGAAGGGGCCAGGGAATCTAGGGTGAAAGGTTTATGATTGAGTCCAAGGACAGTCTGCACAGGTGTGTAAACAATCCCTGGACTTTTCAGCACTGGGGAGATTGTCTTTTTTGTTTTGGATACTGAGAAACAGCTTGTGGGTTTGCTGAAAGCGGCCTGTTTGCTTGTGAAGGACTCAGGTCAGGTGTGACACCCCAGAGCTTCAGCAGTCTCCGTGCTTTTCTGGGGACCCCTTTGGAAGGATCCCAGACCTAATCTTCTCTTCATAGTTGGCGCAATAGGAAACACCCTGCCCATCCTTCCACCCTCACCACTAGGCCCCGGTACAAACGGGAATGGCAAGAAGTGGGTACAGAAAGGCAGTCTAAATTATAATGTTATTCTTCCAGCCAGGCGTGGTGGCGCACACCTGTAATCCCAACACTCGGGAGGCTGAGGCAGGAGGATCGCTGGGAGTTCGAGACCAACCTGGGCTACATAGTGAGTTCCAGGTCAGTCTCAACTACGTAGTGAGACCCTGTCTCAAAAAACCAAAAAATAAATAAATAAATTCCTTCGGTTAGACTTTTTCTGCAAGAGGCAAGGAAAGTGGTCCGAAATCCCTTTTATTCAGGCTTTTGTGGCTCTTTTCAGAAACCATCCCTCTGCAAAGGCCCAAGAGATGTGATGCTGAGAGAAGCCCCTATCCCCAGAGCCTCTGTGCTCACGCACTTCCTTTCGCTGGCGTAACCCTGCTCAGGCCAAGTCTACTTCCACCTTCAACTTTGTCACTGTTTCCGTGCCGCTGTGTGCTATGTCCAGTTGCTTGTCACACACAAGAACCTACAAACCCGAAGCCACACTTCCTAACCCAGGGTAACACTACCTCAGGAGGAGGAGGAGCCAGGCTGGTACCTTGTGGAGCGGGGAGGCTTTGAGCAGAGTGGTACCTGCAAAGGCCCGGCGCTGGGAGAGAAGTCGGGGTGTTTGAGCAACAAGAAACAGGCCAGTGGAGCCAGAGCAAATTGAGTAAAGGAGGCAGGTGGCAAGAGAAGCAAGGCCTGCAGAGCCACCACTGGGGGACTTTGTGGGACCCTAACCGCCTTGTGACCCCTAGTTATCCAGCACATAGCAGCACACATTTCTTTCTACCCAGCTCCAAGATAAGGTTAGAACAGAGTGTACGGAAGCCTGGTACCGGCAAACAAGATAGCGACTCAAGGCTGCGTTAGAACAGAGCAGCCTGAGTCTGGAGATGAAAGGCCAGGTGCACCGTACAGCGGACTCCTTTAGAGAGACGGCAGAAAACCGGGCCCCTGACCCCTGGCCCACTTCCTGCGCTTGCAGCCCTCTTCCCTCGCCTTTAGAAAACTGTGCTGACCCCTGTGCGGGGCCTCTCTGAGCCGCTCAGTTCTGAGAGCGCCGTCTGGCCAGACTAATAGAGGTCTGTTTACCGTGTAGCCTGGTGGCTCCTTCCTGGGTGACTCCCGTTCCTCTGTGGAGCTCCCGGAGCCTCGCGGAGCTCTAGGTCCCAGCATCGTGGAGGCCCTTGGGCTGTTCGAGGCTCCCGGAAGTAAGGCCCGGGTCTTGCATCCTGAGCCCTCGTTGGGCCATAGGACTCAGCACCGTGGAGGCCTTTCGGCTGTTCACTCTCCTCGGAGTGGAAGTGAGACCTCAGGCCTTACAACGAAGGCCACAGGACTCGCCTGGGTTTTACTCTGGATGAAGATGGAAAGGATTTGGAGAGAATGAGGAATGAGGTCCCAGAGATCTGGGTCACGGGGCAGTTTCCGGACTCTTCCTAAGGGACCTTGGTTGGGAGACCAGGGCCCCACCGCCTGCCCCCAGCGGGCTCCCCAGTGCAGGTTTCTGATCGGGACAGGATCCGAAGACGTTCTTGTCGGGCTGGCAATTTGGCCGAGTGTTTCCGCTACCTGCCTCGCAAGCATAAGAACCCGAGTTCAGTCCCCAGTACCAAACAAACAAACAAAGAGGTTCTCATCACCTGAAGCGGAGACAGGGAGCTTAAACCTGAGCCTCCCCGAGTAAGCAGAGGTTCGCTAAGTCTTTCCTGGAAAAGGAGTGTTTCAGGGCGTGTGAGGAAGAGCATAAGGGCACGGATTAGGCAGAAGTTTAAAAGCACGTTCTCAAAGAGGTAGGGTGCGGGCCCTCGAGCGAGAGAGGCGAGTTATTTCTGGAGCTGTGAACGGTCCAGTTTCCCTCAAGAGGATGGAAACGTCCGCTCTTTGGTTTAGGGGAAAGGGCCACTCTCAGGGGGTGGGTAAACCCCTTTTACAAGTGGGGAAAAAAAATGTTTGAGGTCCATTTGCAAATAAAAAGGGATGGCTAAACCTCTTTGCAGCTACATAAAAGGTAATTGTCTGGGCTTATTGTGTCTTGGGGGGAAAATATTTTAAACTGGGTTTGGATCCTGAAGCTGTGGGTTTTATTTATTTATTTTATATATTTATTTAATTTTTTTTGAGACACAGTCTCACTATGTAGTTGAGACTGACCTGGAACTCACTGTATAACCCAGGCTGGTCTCAAACTCACAGCGATCCTCCTGCCTCAGCCTCCCGAGGGCTGGGATCACAGGTGTTCACCACACGGTGCCAGTTTTTAATTTATGATTATTTTGCCGGTACCGGGGATCGCACTCAGGACCTGGCGCTTGCCAGGCAAGCATGGCAAATTATTATTTTTCTTATCTTCTTTCTACTTAATCTTTATTTATTCTTTCCCACCTCACTATTGGTGGGAGAAGCCTACCGTCCAGACCCCCAAAATAGGAACTCAGAGAGATGAAGTACAGCACAAGCTAAACTTTAATGGCTGTTCTGCAGAACTGGCTTTCTGAAGGCCGAAATGTCTGATTCCAACTAGCAGGGCTTTTGCCCCTAGCTCCTCAGCGGCTGAGGTCGGGCTACAATCTTCTTGAGTGCCATCTAAGCCCCCAGATTTGGGAGAAACCCACTATGTTCTGCGCATTCCTTGGATGGTGGCATGTGACCTGCTTATCGAAGATCTACTTCTGAAATCCTGTTCTGGGACTTTCTGGGTGGGGGTCATTCTTTGAGGTTAAACTCGAAATACTTGCCTTAACCCCGGAGCAGTCAGTGAATTTCCATGGAACTTTGAACATGGACCCTGGAGCGCTCTGCGAGCCTCCAGACCCACCTGCAGCCTGCTCTCTGGATTGCCCTCAGTCACTTCCCCGCCTGGCCACCACCACACCCTGGCCACGAGGCTGGGCAGCCTTCTGCTTTGGTGATCCAGGCTGCTGGGTTTCAGTTCCTGTCCTGCCGCTTACCAGTTGTGTGAGTTGGGTGACTCTGTGCTCGGTTTCTGTTTCTGTGAAATGGGAACAAAAATGTTACTAATAGAATTGTTGGGTGGCTTAGCTAAATGAATGTGTGCGATGTACTTGGTGGTGGGTCTGCCACGGAATATGTGCTCAGTAAGTGCCAGCTATTTTTGTTGCTGTTGTTTTCTTTGTCTTTTTTTATTTTTTGTTTGTTTTTTTAATGGTACTAGGGATTGAAATCAGGGCCTTCATAATGAGCTACATCCCTAGCTCTTTCTTTACTTTTTATTCTGAGATAGAGTGTTGTTTTTGTTTTTGAGACTGTGTTACTATGTAGCCCAGGCTGACCTCGAACTCATGGTGATCGTCTTGCCTCAGCCTCCCAAGTGAGGGGATTCCAGGTGTGCGCCAATACACCTGGCTGAGACAGGGTCTTCTAAGTCACTAAATTGTCCAGGCTGTGTTCAAACTTGTGATCCTCCTTCCTCAGCCTTCCAGAGTGCTGAGATTACAGCTGTGTACTGCCATACCCAGAAGTTTTCTTTCTTCTTTTGAGTGTGTGGGATGGGTGTGGATAGGTAGGTGGTGCTAGGCATTGAGCTCAGGGCCTTGCATATGCTAAGCATGTGTTCTAGTCTGGCACAGTGGCACAAACCTATGATCCCAGCAGCATTCAGGAGGCTGAGGCTGGAGGACTGCAGCGAGTTCGAGGCCAGCCCGAACTACTGGTACATGGGTGACCCTTTCTCAAAAAACCAACCAATCCACCAACCAACAAAGGATATAGTTTACCACTGAGCTGCTGTTGTTTGTTAAGCAAAGTGAAGGTGTCACCTGCTGGGGTCCCGGAGGGCTTCTTTTCAGGTCCCCTAAAAAGAGTAGACAAGGCACACAGAAAAGGCAGTGAGGGTAGGCTGTACATTCCTTCCTGAGCCCATGACTGCGTCTGACCCTACCCTGCACCGCCCACAACCTCCCGTCCTCGGCTAACTGGCTTCCACTGTTGCTGACGTGGTCGTCCTCCCTCCAGTTTGAGGGTGATGCTTGGAGCCCTGGCCATCTCTTTTTTGGCAGGTGGGGTGGGGGTGTGTGTGAGACAAAGTCTTGCTGTGTAGTTCAGGCTGGCCTTGGACTCACTAGGTAGTGCAGATTGGCCTTAAACTCTTGGCGATCCTTCTGGCTCAGCCTCCTCTGTTCTGGGATCACCACCATGCCCAGCTCCATGGAAACTTTAAAGCAACTTGCCCATGTAGGCCATTTTAGGGTCCTCCTGTGCTCCCAGCACTACTTTTGAGGTTCCTTTCACATCCTGCTATGCATAAAAAGGTCACCCCCTGTGGTTCACCACGTAGAATTAGATGTCATCTGAATTCAGAAGAAGTGGACTGGTAAAACTCCATTTTGTAAACATTTTAATTAATTAAAAATCTGATTAATTTCAGTTTTGCAGTTGCCTTTTCTTCCCCCACCTTCTCCCTTTGTAGTTCAAGCTGGCTCTGAATTCACTATGTAGCCCCCAAGCTGCCCTTGAACTCATAGCAATCCTCCTGCCTCAGCCTCTCAAATGCTGGGTTTGGGCTGGGGATTTGGCTCAGTGTTTCCACTGCCTGCTTCACAAGCACAAGGGCCTGAGTTCAATCCCCAGTATCAAAAAACAAAAAAACAAAAACAACAACAACAAAAAATCAAATGTTGGTATTACAGGCATGTACTACCATGCCTGCCTTGACCGCGTCCATCTTATAAAAACAATTTTGTCAAAACAAAGCAAGAAACTGATTTTAGTAAGCACCATCATCTATAGTAAATCTTTTGAGGCAGTAGAGACTCCTTCTCTAGTGCTGGGAGATGGACCAGCAACCATTCTGGGCCAAATTTAACCTTGTATCTGTGCACAAAGTTTTATTGGAACACGGCCACACACATCTGTTCACACAGTGTTGAGGGCTGTGACAGAAATTATATGGCTTATAAATCCCGAGCTATTTACTAATTGCCCTTCACAAAAAAAGTCTGCTTACCAGTGTTCTAGTGAGAAAAACAGCCTGACAATTTTTTCAATATTTGCATTTTTTTCTTACAGCAGATGAGTTGAATTCAAAAATAGTTTACTCATTCATTCACTTATTCAACCAATATTTACTGGACACCTAGCACGCACCAGCATTGGTTTAGGCATTGACAGTGCAAGGATAAAGGAGACAGTCCCTACCCTTAAGGATATGTGAACTCTAGCCATAATCTCATGTAAATTATAAGAACCAGCTGTTGTTGGGCATGGTGCCCTACCTCTGTAATCCTAGCAACTGGGAGGCTGAGGCAGGAGGATTGCTGTGAGATCAAGGTCAGCCTGTGGGCTACATAGTAAGTTCAAGGCTGGTTTGAACTGCATAGTGAGAACCTGTCTCAACAAACAAACAAACACGCAGATGAAAACAACACTGAGATTCCACCTCACCCCACAAAAGAATGACTGCTAACAAGAAATCAAACAATAACAAATGTTGGCGGGGTTGCAGGGAGAAAGTAACCCTTCTCCATTGTTGGTGGGAGTGCAGACTAGTGCAACCACTGTGGAAATCAATATGGAGATACCCCAAAGAGCTGGGCCCAGCCATCCCTCTGCTGGGTATCTTTCCAAAAAATTTAAAAGAATAGGGCCGGGGATTTAGCTCAGTGGTTCGGTGGCCTGCCTTGCAAGCGCAAGGATCCAAGTTCAATCCCCAGTACAAAAAAAAAAGAATTGAAAGAATCATATCACAGTGATATATGTGCACCTATGTTTATAGTGGCACAGTTTGTAATAGCTAAAACTTGGAAACAGCCCATTTTCCCATCGGTTGGAATCTGGATAAAGAAGATGTGTTTTTTTTTATAAAATGGAATGAAATTAGATTCATTCACAGGAAAATGGATATATATTGAGGATATACTCCTAAGAGAAATAAATAAGTCACACATGTGTAAATACCGAATAGTTTCTCTGGTGTGAAAAACTAAAATAGTACATAAGATCCTAATGATATAATTGACAATGTAAAATAGGAAAATGGCTAAAGGTGTAGGGAAAGTGGGAAAGGTAATAAGGGAGAAGAAAAAATATGAGAAAATGAAAAAAAGGGAAATAAAGTTCGTAAATGGGGAAGGGAGGAGGAGGTGAAGGGAGGGCAGGGACAAGGGGAAAAAATGAGAACCAAGGCCTGTCATGTAAAGGTACAAGATCCCAATGATGAATGTAACTGCACTCTATATCTAAAATGTACCAATAAACTCAAACAAACAGCGTGACAAGTACTCTCACCAAGGTGTCTATAATTACACAGATTTTTTGGTGTGTGTGGTGCCTAAGCATGGAACCCAGGGCCTCACCCGTGCTAGACAAGCCCTCTACCACTGAGCTATATCCCCAGCCCCACTACATAAGAGGATTAATCAGGATTTAGTTCAGGAAGTGGTAATATTAGGCAAAAAAAAAAAAAAAAAAAAATTAATACAGGGACACAGGTGCTTACAGGATCTCCAGGAAGGCCAAAGAGCAGAAATCAATCAGGACAGTGCTGCAGGGCCATTGAGCTCCTGCTGCCGCCCTCCTGCCTCACCTCTTCAAACAGGGAGGGGAGGACACAGACCTCCCGTCTGCCAGGCTGCACTTGCCAGTGGACACAGCCCCGGGAAGGCAACTCTGCTTCCCCCGCCCTGCAAATCCCACAGGAATCCATCTACCCAACAGGACCTGCACCCCTGACTCCTGCCCACTGCTAGTGAGGCGGGGATGACATCGGCAGCTTCTTAGCCTGCTTTAATAGGACAGAATGGAAGTTAAGAACACGCATCCAAGAATCCAGCCCCCAGGTTCTGGGAGATTATTTAACAGTACAAATATTTGAGCTGCATCTCCAGGGCCAAGGAACAAAAGAACACAGGGCTTTCAGGGAAAAGCAATGGAGCACGTAAAGGCACACAGGGATACAAAGAGCTTGCTGCAATCCGCAGGTGTCTGCTGCGCTTCCCTGCCCCACACCCACCCCTTGGAGGAGCTGCACCTGGATCTCCCTTCAGGGAGCCACCATCCCCACCACCAGCCAGGCACTTCATGTGCAGATTATCTGGCCTTATCCGGCCTCAGGCTGCCCAGGGTGTGCATGGGACCAGGTTGATACAGTCCATCCTCTTCGTCACGGTGACTGAGGAAGACAAGTGACCAGAGCCAGGTCCGTGACATTTTGTTATAAAATCTCTTTCTTGGATAAATAACTCAGGAGTAGAACAGAAACCTGCAGCAGCTGAGAATAACGTCCAGGTGAATCTGATGAAACCAATCCAGATGAAAGCAGAACAAAGAGAGCAAGAGAAACCAAGTGGTGACCATATCACGTGAGCGCCTGGATCTGCCTACTCCTGAAACCAATAGCTCTGCTTCGGGCTATTAGGGTCACAGATTCTCTTTCTGCTTAAGCAGTTTCAGTTAAAAACCATGACAGACATTGTTAAGGGAGTAGTTAACTAGGACGAGGGCCTCTGTTACCAGGTTTTGGGGTGTTGGAGCCTCTTTCCAGACGTGATTTCTAGGTTTTCTATCCTGAACAAAGAACTGCTCGACAAGTGCACATGGTAATAAGGTTTCACATTTATTAAAGATAGGAAAAGAAACAGGCTCTGCAGAGCAAACTTGGACCAAGTAAAAGGAGTATGCGCTACAGGGGGCAGTGGACTGCAGTGAGAGAACACGGTAGAAAAGACCAGCGTCTCCCTGTCCCGTTTATATCACCCATTCCTTGGCTTGATGTCAGGTCCAGGCGCTGGAGAGAAAGCCACGCACAGGGCTTGGGAAACCTCTGCACAGGTGTCCTGGGATTTGGTCATGCCTACTTGCCCGGAAGTTCGCCACGCCTTCCTGGGATTTGGTAAATAACAGGTCACACCTACTTTCCCAGCCAGTCTTCTCCAAGCCTGGATCTCCTGCCTCACCACTGTACTCTCTAAGAGAGTTTCACTGAAAGCCGCCGCCACCTAGAAATCATCCGGATGCCTGACACCAGGTGACCGGACAGTGAACTGAGCTGGACGCATGCAGCGGAATACTATTCAGCTGTGACGATAAAAATAGCTTAGAACCTTAGGCACCAATAGGATGAACCTCACATACTGGTGAGCAAAAGAAACCAGACGTATATGCTGAGCACACCTTATGACACCGTTTGTATACACAAATACCAGTGAAGATGTCCTGTTTCTTGAACCGAGTCTTGGTTACCTGGCTATGTTTAGTTTGTAAAACTTCACGTGAACTCTACACTTGCAAGATGTATTTTTTCTGTGTTATGCTTATTAAAGTAAGTCGCCAGGGTGCAATTTCTTTTGGTTGTTGGCATACATCTCCCTGCCTGCTGACTTCACGCTCTGGTTTATGGCTGCCATTGCTCTGGTTTCACAACCTTTACTGTCTAAGCCAAGCATGGAGGAGAAAGTTATCTTCTCCAAAAGCAAAAAGGAAGCCTGGGGTTGACTCTCATTCTCACTGGCTGGTCCACCCATCTCCGAGCCAGTCGCTGTTGCCTTGGGAATTGTGTCAACCAGTGGGGCTGGCTCCCCTGACAAGACCGCAGGTGGCATTGGCATCAGCAAGCTCATAGGACTGTGTGGGCTGGGGGGAGTGGAGCAAGGACCTGGGGCCGTTGCAAATCAGATGAGCGAGTCTGGGTGACCCGAAAACTTCAATGAATGTTTGGTACCCGAGGGACATCACGACCATCACTGTTATCATCATCACCGTCATTTGTACCTAATTTGGTCCTTGATAAATACTGCATGAAAGAATCCATCTAACCAGGTATTACTCCCTAGGAGTGATCTTGTCAACCCTGGGGCCTTCCTGTCCAGGACAGGAAAGACAGATGGCAGAATTGTGAAAAGATATGTAAATCAGCCTTTTGATGGTAAAGACCCAATCCTCAATGGAATTGCAGCTCTCAAAGAAGCTTTGCGAACTCCTGTATAGCAGTTACACATCTCTTACCCTCCCCTCTCTCTTCAAAGGGGCTTTGTCACAGAGGACCAAGTCCTGGGAGTTTGATCACAGCAACAATAGGTGAAACAGGAAAACAGGAAGTAATGAAGGTCTTCGCTGCTTTGGGGAGTGTGAATTGGTAGAGTTGTCTTTTTTTTTTCTTTGTTACCTGGGATTGAACTCCGGTCCTTGCACTTGGGCAAGGCAGGCAACAGAACCACTGAGCTAAATCCCCCGCCCTGGTAGAGTTGTTTTGGAGACATTTAGAGACAGTGAAGCAGAGGATTCACATTCCTCTCCTGCTCTGCAAACCCACCTTGCACATATGAGCTCAGGAGAAACTCTGGTCTCCACACAGGAGACACAGAAGGCTGTCACTGCACTGTCCATTGCTGCAACCTAACAAATCATCTCAGCTGGGTGATGTCCAGGGGTAGCCACTCTCTTATGTCCACACACTTGGTGCCTCCGTTACTTTTTCTCTGGCTGCTGAGACAAAAATACCTGACACTCAAAGTTAAAGGGGAAAAGGTTTATTGAACTCACAGTTTGTACAGGTTTCAGTTCATCATTGGTGGCTCCAAGGCAGGGTGACCTAGCAGACAGGCATCTCAGAGAAGAAACAATTCATGGCGGGTAGCAGGTAGCAAAGCAAGCAAGGGGTCGGGATGGGGATTTAGCTCAGTGGTTCAGCTGCCTGCCTCACAAACCTAAGGTCCCCAGTTCGATTCCCAGCACCAAAAAACCCAAAAAACCAGAAACACAAAAAGAAAGCAAGGGGCCTTAGCCACTTTTTTCTGCCCCTTTTATATTCTGTCTAGGCTATTGGGACTAACTAGGGCAGTGCCAAAACTATCAGTGGACTGATTTAGTAATCACACACCCATAATCCTGGCACCCTTAATCCCAGTGTTGTACCATGAATCAACCACACACTAGATCCAGCCACCTCTGAAAAAACCCCACCTATGACTGAATGAGGCTTTGGGGGGGGCATCTAGACATAGCTGAAACACTTGGAAAGGGTCCTCTGGGACAGCCTGTCTGGGGCCGCAGCTCAGAGGACACCTGCACAGCAGGGGGCTGGGCTATCTCAAGGTCTGACCTCTCCCCTGCCCTGTGGTTGATACTGACTGTTAAGCTAGGACTCAGCTAGAACTGTTGACCCGGCACCTATCTGGGGCCTCTCCACAGGGTTTGTGTTTCAGTCTAGAAGGGTGGCTCAAGGTGCTGAAGGTATGTGTCTCAACGAACAAGTCAGAAGCTGCAATTCCTCAGGATGTGTGCAATGTTTTTTTTCACTTCTTTTTACTGGTTACAAGGGTTTCACAATCCTAACCAGATACAAAAGGAGGGGAATTCTGGAAGGTTCTCAAAAGGCATGGGATTGGGAGTTAGTGTCAGTCTTTAGAAAACACATCTGGCACGGATGTTCACGGCATCGGTGTTCCTGCTGGACTACCACCCCTCGTCCAAATCCTTTGTGGAGGCAGATACGTTTTGAAATTTAGAAACCGTGGGAGAGGGCCGGGGATTTAGCTCAGTGGCGCCGTACCTATCTTGCAAGCACAATGTTCTGCGTTTGACCCCTGAGTACCAAAAAAAAAGAAAGAGAGAAAGAAAATTCTGGGAGATTTTTCAAAAGTAATATGGTACATTCATTGAATGTTATACTCCTTGAGTTGATGGCTTACCATGTAAGCAAAAATCTAAATACTTCTTGGAACATACGAATATTCAAATTAAGTGAGGTAAAGATGATAAGTAGCTGTCTCTATTCAGTTCTTGTTGCCAAATTGTGAAACAGCTTTACGTTGCAAGGGTGTTTGTCTGTCTGTTTGTTTGTGTCAGGGTCTCTCTATGTAGTTCAGGCTGGCCTTGAATTCATTATGGAGCCCAGACTGGCCTGGAACTCGCAGTGATCCTTTTACCTCAGCCTTCCAAGTGCTGGAATGACAGGCGTGCCTCAGTACACCTGGTTTGGGTTTTCTGTACCTGAAGTTGTGGCTAAGGATCTGCGGACTAGTAACAAACACCCCTATAGCTCAGAGGCTTAAAATAAACTGTTATTTCTTGTTCATGCTACACGTTTATCATTGGCCCAAAGAGGTCAGGAGAGTTTCCTTTCCATTCTGGAACTCGGCTGCTCTGTGGAACATCCATGGTTATTTGGTAGAGCACAGGACTCACAGCTGTTTAGGCTGCTGGCAGGAAGTAATGGCTGCTGTCTCTGCTACTGAGTCTCCTTTTGCCTGAAAGGGGCTGGGAGAAACCACGGTGAACCTCATGTAACTTAGTTGCTCTCTCCATAGAAGTTCTGATGCTGGAAGCACTTGATGGTTCCCCAAGATCTGAGAGTAATTATCCAAAAGCCTATGCTCTGTATCTGCTCGCTGCCTCAGGGAGTCCGAACAGAGAGAGTCACTGTTCTGTGACATTATCTTACTCCGCACGTTTCTGGATTGTGCAACTGTTTCCTCAGGGCGGGAGCCTGGAACCTCCTCCCTGAGAGTCTGAAGCAGTGAACAGAGCACCGTGTTACTGGAGACTCTTACCTGTGGTGGGGGGGAATCCTTTTATTTCTGTTTGGCTTGGGGAAAGCCTACAACTGGATGTTGACAAGCACAGGACACCCAATTTGTGCTCTCCGGAGATTTATCTAGGGAGCTCCCTTTGCCTAGGCTACTCCCCCTTTCTAGAACATCCCAAGGCTCCCTGTGGCCCACAGGAAAAAGTGTAAAAATAGCAGTGAGTCCCACTGATTGAGAATCTGCCTCACGCTAGACACAATACAGACTCACTCCCGAATCCTCATGGACAAACGAACTGTATGACCTTTACCTTACAAATGAGGTCCAGAGAGGGGACTTATCAAGATGAAAGAGTGAGGGCCAGGGAGAGGCAGAACTGGCCGGAGGAAGCCGGATCTGTCAGGCTCTGGGAACCCTGCTGAGCCACAGGGACCCGCCACTCCAGTCTCCTCAGCCTTCGCCCTTTCCTTCACTGCCCAGAGAGCAGCTGCTCAGCCAGGCGGTCCTCCTCTCCCTTCCTTTCCAAGCCCAGTCAGCTTCACAAGATGCCTTTCCCACTGCAGACCACAGCGAGTCCTGCCCTCACCTCACTGTCCTGGGTTTCCTGTCTGTCTTGCTGCTGGATTGCAGGAAACTCCACAGAGTCATCTGTGCATCTGCCAAGGCCCAGCAGGTGCGCAATGCACATCTGCTATTCGTGCATCGTTTCAGCAATTATTGAGCATCCATGGGCCACCAGGCACTGTGCTACATGCAGGATGCAGTAGAGAATGAAACAAAATCAGGGTCCTCACGTTCTGATCTGGGAGACAAAGATGAACAAATAAACATCGAATGTCAGGAGATGAAAAATGTTATGGAAAACCATACAGCTGGGTAAGGGGAGAGAAGGGTGGGGACGGGGAAGCTATGGTGGGGGAAAAGTCTTTTGAAGGAGGTAACATTAAATCAGGTACCAGAGTGTAATTAAGTTTGTTTGACTCAGGAACTGAATGAATGCCTGAGTTGAGATGAAATAACACAGAGATAAAAAGAAAGTGTGGAGGGAGGTTTTTCAGATAGAGACCCTAACATTTTTTTTTCAGGAATCGAACTCAGCACCTTGAACTTGCCAGGCAGGAGCCGTGCCACTGAGCTAAATACCCAGCCCCCTAATATCTTTTGTTTTTCTTCCATTAAAAAATTATTCTTTTGTCTTGTGATTTCAGATGGAGATGCAGCAGAGATTGGTTGTCAGTCTAGATATGAGAAGGCCTCCCTGTCTGTCCACCTAGAATAGACTGGATATTATAGCTCTTATGGTATGACTGGTAATTTTCTTTTTGTCTTTTTGATACAGGGTTTCACTATGTAGTTTAAACTGGCCTCAAACTCACTTTGTAGCCCAAACTGGCCTTGAACTCACAGGGATCCTCCTGCCTCAGCCTCCAGAGTGCTGGGATTATAGGCATGTACCACCACACCCAGACTGATTGGTAATTTTCTTGGTATTTTTGTGCCTATGGAAGAGAATGTCTTTTTTTTAGGATTTGCAGCTCAAGTATTGAGGCATGAAGAGTAAGGTAGAAACTTATTTTTAAACAATTTAGAAAAATATTTTTTATGTATTAATATAGATAACCTGGAAAAAAGGACAACAATTGTTTAATTCAGGTAGAGTATGCAAAGATATTCCTTATTATTTTTTTTTTTTTAATTTTTTGTTTGAAAATGAAAATGACTCTGACTCTGGGGTCAGAAGGGATCATTGTGTTGGCCAAACAAAAAATATTCAGTAAGATCGTTCCAGCTGGTGTGGAATTCTGGTGCAAGGTATTAGCAGTCTGCTCTCTAACCTAATTCCAATCACACTGTGTGGGGTGGGCAGCACTGGTTCCATTTTCACAAGTGATAAAATGGACAGGACCTCAGAGAAGGAAGTGATTTGTGCAAGGTTACACAGCCAGCTGAGTCCAGGCTAAGATCTCAACCTGTATTTATCTAAATCAAAATTCTCTGATTTCCTTTTTTGTTCTTTAAGGCTTCTTCTTGGTTTTTTGTTGTTGTTGTTGTTTTCTTTTTCTTTTTTGGTACCAGAGCTCAAACTCCGGACCTTGTGCTTGCAAGGCAGGCAGCAAAAACATTGAGCTAAATCCCCAGCCCTCTTTAAGTCTTCCTTTCCACCCCATTTCCTAGGGGTGTTTGATAGCCAAGTGCATTTACTAAGTGTCAAGCTTTGCATGTGTAATTCAAATCCTCACAGACAACCTGAAGTGGTTGTTGCAAAAACATTGGGATAAGTTTAAGTAACTAGCCTAAAATCATACAACTAAGAATGGAACAGCTGGGATTCAGAAGCTGGGCAGTCTGGCTCTGAAACCCCCAGAAGGGATGAGGTGAGGTAAATAATCAAGAATCAAGATGCGATACAATTATCTATCAAAACCCTTGCGCTGAATGTAATCACTATGTATTGCAAATATACACTAATAAAAAAATAGTGACCCACTTAATGGGTCTAGAAACAGTGTAAAATAGTGTAAATCACTTTTAAGAATATAAAGCAGGATTATTGCTGGCTCTCAAGGAATTCCGGAAAAGTCCCTGCCCGTGGCTTCTGGTTTTCCAGACAGTGCTTAGTTTCAGATGTGGGTGCATGGGGGGGGTGCTTAGCTCTTCTACTCCTCCGACAGCTCCATGAAGCTGTGGTGGGTGCTACTGCCCCTCAACCTGGATCTATGGTAACTGCTCACCGCCCTCTCAGGACCTCTAGACCAAGGCTCATTTTCGGGTGTTGTTGCGGATATGGCCCCTCATTAAAGTGGCGAGGCAGTTACACTTCAGGGTCAAGGGCCTACCTTGGGGGAGAGGCTGGTTTTGATTAGAGCTCTGGAACTTGCTTTTCCTTCAGGAAACCTCAGTATCCTCATCCGTACAATAACAGCCATCTCAGCATTGCTGGGGGGATTGGATGGGATAAATCAAGCCCAGTATCTGTCAGCGCAAGTGTTCTCATTAACAACTGCTATTCTCTGGGATGGATGTGGATCCCGGCCTTTGGCCTTTTTTAATATCTCAGCCCTTACACCTTCCGGTTCCTTGTCTGGTGGGACTGCTCTTTCCCCAGCTTATTCTACAGTGGGTTCTCACCCTTTTATGTCTCAACCAATACTACCTGCTCCGGAAGGCCTTCCTTGAGCTCTCCAGGCTGCCTCCAGCACATTTTCTTGTTTTATTGTGTTCACATCTGTCATCAGCACCCGGTAGCGTGATTGACTTGTTTCTTTCTCTTCCATATGAATGTTAAATTCCAAGGAGACAGAGATTTCCTTTTTTGTTCTCTGTAGCATTCCGAGCGCCAACAACAGTAACTAAATGGTGATGCGAATAAATGAATGAAAGAATGAATGAGGGTTTCCGTCAGGCCGAGCCTCCAAGGTTTACAGTCCCCGCTCTTCTGCCGCAGTGAGACAGACGGGTCCGACCCGGGAGATGGCCGCGGGCTCCCGGGCCGGGGCACCCGAGCGCCAACCCTACCCGCCTCGGAGAGATCCTTCCCTCAAGGCAGGG
>NW_022900934.1:11456828-11476714 GCF_012274545.1 Fukomys damarensis
CATCCTTCCTCCGCGACTCCGCGCTTCCTGCTCCCGGCCCGGCGCCCGCGCTCCTCCGAGGTCCCGTCGCGGGGTCCACCCTGCCCTGCGCGCCCCCTCCCCGTTCTCACCCAAGGGCACACCCTTGTCACCTCCGCCTTCCCTCCCCACCTCCGGGTTTCCTCCGGAATCGCGGGCCTGGGGATGGGGTACGGTCTGAGCTCTTGGGTCGCACACTCCTTCCCTCTCTTCGCTTCGCGGGCGGAAAGAAGGCGGCTTTCTAGTGTCAGATGGTGCCTGCTCAGAGGACGGAGGAAGTTTGAATTGGCCCTAAAGGAGGGGCTGTGGGAACGGGTACCGTCCTCAAAGGCTTATCCTTCAAACGGGAAGCAGCCCCCGGAAACTGGACCCTCCCCAGGCACAGACTTTGTAAGGATACAGGAATACGTTTAGGATGACTTGAAGAGATAAGGGACAATCTCGGTGAGGGTGAAGGGTACAGGGCATTAAGGTCAAACTTGGATTCCAAGTCTTGACTTCCGTGACCTTGGATACGTTACCAAGCCTCAGCTTTTCTCTGTAAAATGGGGGTATGAGTCCCTCCTCACAAGATTTGAAAGGTTGAAAGTAGAAATATACCCTTTTAAGCACGTTACACTGTATCTGATGCAGTTTCCAACTAAATACAACCAGCTATTGTTTGTGGCTCTCAGGAGAGAAGAGAGTAGGTGAAAGGGAGATTTAAGGAATGTACTTGCCTGACTTGAGACCACCATGGTGCTCCAGAGAAAACCCCAGTTTAGGGGGAAAAATGAGCGGAGGGTGCTGTTGTGGGTGGGGTAGGCAGTATATTCTATAAGAATTCTGGGTTATTAGAGTGTTATTAGGAGAGGGATGATGGTTCAGCTGTAGGGTTGTAGTAGTCCCTGCCGTTCTCTGTTGACCTGCCAACACTGAACTGGTGGGGCAGAGAACTTTCCGGATGGAGCAGAAGAGTCTCCTGATAATTTTGTGCGTGTGCGTGTGTAGGTGTTTTGTTTTATGTTACAAGGTCTTGTGATACAGTTCACGTTGGCCTTGAACTCACTGTGTAGCCCAGGCTGGCCTAGTACTTGAAGCAATCCTCCTTCCTCAGCTCCCAAGTGCTGGGATTACAGGTGTGCGCCACCCCGCCTGGCTCTCCTGATCATTTTATTTATTTAGGTACTGTGTATTGAACTCAGGACCCTGTGCTTATGAGGCAGGTGTGGTGCCACTAAGCTAAATTCCCCAGCCTCTCCTGATCTTTTTTTTTTTTTTTTTTTTTTTGAGACATGGTCTCATTATGGAATTGAGACTGACCTGGAACTCACTATGTAGCCCAGGGTGGTCTTGAACTCACAGCAATCCTCCTGCCTCAGCCTCCTGAGTACTGGGTTTACAGGCATGTGCCACCACGCCTGGCTTTTTTTTTTTTTTTTGGTAATTGGGATCAAATTTGAGACCTTGGGCTTTTGAGGCAGGTGGCAGCACCACTGGACTAAATCCCCGGCCCTCCTTATCATTTTTAAAAGATTGTTTCACTTGATGGTAGTATTGATGTTTGGTATGAACTGGATCTGGAAAGATGGAGCAGGAAACATCAAATTGCCCTAACCATTTACTAAGTGTTTTAGGGAAATCTCTGGAGAGGTACAATCATTGGACTTGATGAGTAGATGGTAGAAGGATAGGGATTTTGGCAGAACAAGGATAGATAACTAATTAGTGAATGTAATTGAGAAAAGAGTTCATTAGCATATTGGGTATTAGATTCTCATAACAATGGATGTGAATGATGGGTTTGTACCTAGAGGCAAGCTTAAAGCCAACCCTCTTTTCCTTTTGTAAAATTGACAAGTATTTCTGGTCTGGGTTTTTAAACCAGATGTCTGCTAAGTGGAAAAATATGTCCCACTGGGATGATGATCACTCTTTTGATTAGAAAGATTAGAGGCTTACCAATTTAAGATTTCAATGGGCTGAGCATGGTGGCACACTCAGAGGCTGAGGCAGGAGGATCACTGTGAGTTTGAGGCCAGCCTGGGCTACACAGTGAGATCCGGGTCATCCTGAACTGCAAAGTGAGACCCTGACTCACAAAAAATTCCACTAGTGCAGTAGGTTTTAGGTTAATTGAATGCCTGTCTCAAATGATGTGCTGCTACCATGCTTAGAATCCTGTATCACTGAAGATGTAAAATACTTTAGTTTTCATCAGTATCTCCTCAGCTGCAAGAGTTTGAAAGAGCAGCTCTATTGAGGATTCAAGTTGTGTAGGGAGAAAGAGGAAGAGTAGAAAGGAAGTGGAAGGCTGGGGACATGGCTTAGTGGTTAAACGCTTGGCCAGGTTGCTCAAGGCCACATGTGGACCCTGGATTCTGTCCCCAGCACTGGGAAAAATAAAAGATGGGGAGAAGCTTACGATTCACACAACCACAGTTACATTTAGCTGTTTGGCAGTTTTACTTCTGCCTTTCTTGTTAATGAGTTTAATTTTTCAATTATCTGGCTTTGGACTCCAAGCTGACAAATCTTTTCAGAAGGTTAAGGCAGTCTAGAAAAATACAAGTTTTTTCTGGGTGTTGGGATAAGACTTTATTTGAGACACTTATTAAAATGATCTTAGAAGATAATATTAGGTTGAACCAAATGAAATTCCATTTCTTTAGGTCAAAAGCAGTGGTATATCGTGTGTTTCCTATAGTTCAATCTAATACATTTTCAGATAATGATATGCCTGCTTTATGACAGAACAGAGAGTGGCAATTTGTATTTCCAGGTTTAATTTTTTTGTAGTCCTTGCTTTTGATCTATACTCTTTGTGGCTCCATGCTTAAGAGCTAAAGAGTAATTGTTACTCCAAGAATATATTACAGCTGGGCCGGGGATTTGTCTCCATGGTTCTGCCATCTGCCTCGCAGGCACAAGGGCCCGAGTTTGATACTTGGTACCAAAAAGATTTTAAAAAAGTATATATTACACCTGTATTCAGAAATAAGTATAGCTGGGTGTGGTGGCACACACCTGTAATCCTGGCACTGAGGAGGCTGAGGCAGAAGGATCACTGCCAGTTCAAGGCCAGTATAAATTACACAGTGAGTTCAAAGCCAGCCTAAACTACATAGCAAGACCCTGTCTCAAAAAACTAGAAAGAAAAGAAATAGACTTGAATTTAAAATATTTACCTAAGCCAAGCGTGGTGGTGCAGGCCTGTAACCCCAGCACTCGGGAGACTGAGACAAGGAGGATCGCTGTGAGTTCAAGACCAGCCTGGGCTACATAGTTCCAGGTCAGTCTCAGCTACATAGTGAGACCCTGTCTCAAAAAACAAACAAACAAACAAACAAAAAAATAGCAAATCCATAGTACTCCTAGGTACTGTACTCTCGCCTGCACAGTCCCTTTACATTGTAAATGTGGCTGTATTGGATGTTGGAATGATACATTTTTATTAATTCACAAGTGGTGTTTTATATCAGCAGTTTAAAATTAGAAGTTAGAAGGACTAGGGGCAGAAAGTGTGAGAGAAGTGGTAGATTTGAAAAAGGAAGAGGAATAAGGTCTGGTGGCCCACATCTGTTATTTTTTAATATTTGGTAGGCTGAGGCAGGAGAATCCTGAGTTTGAGTCCAGTTTGAGCTATAGTGGGTTCAAAGCCACCCTGGATTACATGATGAGTCCTTATCTCAAAAAAAGGTGGGGTTCATGGAATGCTAGATATTTCTTCTTTTCTGCCTCTCCCTTCCCAGCCTGCCTGTGGTTCTTTCTTTAATCATTTGTCTTACCTATGATGTTGAGATGTCCCTCTTCTTTTCAGGGTGCTGAAGAAAACTTTGAACTTATTTATTATCTTTTTAATTTAAAAAGAAGATCTAAGTAAGTTCAGGGTACTTTCAGTATTCCAGGCTGACTAGGTCCTCTAACAGATAACAGAAGTTAGTTAAGCATCTGAGTAAGTGCAGGGTGCCGTTACACGGCAGGGTTGTGTGGTTACTGACCTTTGTGAATTATTAAAGCCATAACCAGTTTGAGAGTGATGCTTGTGTGGGTAAGGGTAGTGTTCGTGCATGCATTAATTAAACTTTACTGAAGACTTTTTCCACTTAAACTAATTTTTCTCTTTTTTCTTTCATAAGAAAGGAAATGGGGAAAAGTTTTTCCAGTTTGGCCTGCTGAGGTGCCAAGAAAAGTTTGATTTATGGCTAGCTTTTAGAAGACAGGAAGCAGGAATTCTATTTCCACCTGACTCGACCAAATAAACTCAGGCAAGTCACTCGGCTTCTCTGATCTGATACTTTCTCTTTTTATGGTACCGGGGTCTGAACTCAGGCCCTTGCACCACCTGTGAGGCAGCTGGCGGAACCACTGAGCTAAATCCCCCACCCTCTGATCTGATACTTTCAAAGAAACCAAAACTGTTTTATTAAAAAAAAAAAAAGAAAATGGGTCGGGGATTTAGCTCAGTGGTTCTGCCTCCTGCATCAAAAACACAAGGACCCGAGTTCAATCCCCGGTACTGGGGGAAAAAAAACTAGCAAAATGTTTCAGTATATAGAAGGTGGATAATTCATTTACATTTTATGTAATAGACAGATACATGTTTTATAAAGTCAAATGCAATTTTTTTAAATAACCACTGGAAATTTTCAGATTTTCTCTTGTCAAGCATAGCATAGCGTGAAAATAGCCCCCTTTTTTTGGTTTTTTGAGACAGGGTCTCACTATGTAGTTGAGTCTGACTTGGAACTCACTACTCGCAGTGATCCTTCTGCCTCAGCCTCCGAGTCTGGGATTATAGGCATGCGCCACCATGTCTGGTTGAAAATAGAATAGCCTTTTTGTTGCTCCCATGGAAATGCCCTCTGGCCACCTCGGCACTCTTGGTGTCTACAATGAAATATGTATGGGGAAAGATGGATTGCTCCGTTTTGGAAAATTAAAAAGCCTCCTCCTGATAAAGAGATCTTTTCCCTCTCAGCCCCTATCAACTCTGCCTCACATATTTGAGTACTGCATTGTACATTTCTTCTCAGAAAGAATCCACGTTTGGAAAATAGATTGAAATTATAAACTGTACAGCTTCAGTGATGATCAGGACTTTACTGATGTTTTATGTCTTGTCTGTGGAATATTTGCTACATTGAAGCAAGGTCTTGGGTTCAGAGTAGAATGTTTTTTTCTTTGCTCTCCCCCCAGCCAGTAGTGGCGCTCAGACCCCACTGCACTGTGATCAGTGAACAACATCCCCCCCCTTCTTTTTTGTATGTGGATCAAACTCTTGTCCTTGTGCCAGGCGGTGGAACCAATGAGCTAAATCCCCAGCCCCAACATTCCCTTTTTATTTTGAGCCAGGGGCCCAGTAAAGTTACCTGGGCTGGGTTTGAATTTAGCATCCTCCTGCCTCAGCCTCCCAACTAGTTAGGTGTGCGTCAGGCCTCTCTAGAGGTCTTTGCAGTAGGAGGTCAGAAATTGGCTGATTTAGCTGTTTCCCTAAATTCGTGCTTTTTAACCATGGAAGATACATATAAAGCAAATACAGACTTGTAGCAGGCCCTCTGTGAGAGTCGAAATGCCCGCCCCCCAGACTATGAAAGGAATTGAGAAGTGGAGGTTAGCAGTGGTTAAGATAAAGAGTAATCAGTCAGTCCAGGCAGACTGGGCGTGGGCCTGGAAGACAGAGGAGGTGGGCCTTGGGAACTATCAGCCAAAGCACAGTTACTCTGCAGGTGCTGGTACTCGCCAGTAAAGGCATGCCTGCCTTTGCACTCTGTTTTTGTATTGTGAGAAAATCAAAGGAATTTTAACATCTGTGGATCAATAATCTGGCTTTTTTGTCTCTCATATCCCCAGCCATGGGAGATGTTTAAATTCTAAATTTTGACTGCTTTCATTAACTTGCGCAAAGTTGAGAACTATTAAGATATCCCTGAGGCATATGCGATATGGTTGAAAAAACAAGTTCGGTCAAAAGAAACAAAGAGGGACAGAGGCAGTATGTAATCAATTACAAATTGTGGTGCTGACCGTTAAGGAGATAGGGTACAGACTCAGGAGAAGTATTCATTCATATATTCAACAAATAAATGGTACCCCCTGTTCAGGTATCCTTTTGAGTATTGGGTTATCTAAAAGCCACTAAGGCAGACTTCTGCTGTCATGAAGCCCATTCTGGTGGGAGGGTTTGTTTGTGTAGGGCTCTTATTCTGATGGGACAGCTGTATACAGGATAATTTTGAACGGTGGTAGGAGTGGCAGGAGAGCCTCTCTAAAGAGGCTGTCTTTGACTTTATTGGGTGGAGCCAGTCAGTCACAGGTCTGGGGTTGCTGGTTGCTGTGAGGCTTCCAACCCAGGTAAAGGCCGCCAGGCAGGGAAGATTGGGTGGAGGAAGTTTGGCTGGGTTTTTGGGGGGTCATGTAGGTCCCTGTAGGCCAGGATAGGGGCTACGGAAGAGAACCTTAGGAGAAATCAGCCAAACGTAGGTTCCAGTCAGCCCTGAGTGGGCACATTGTTTTCCACTTTCAACCTGTCAGAACACTGGATTTCCCAGGTAGTTGTCAGAGTTTAGGGGAATACACAGGTCTATGGGGCTTGGCACCGAACTCGGGAGGGCACAGCCTCCTCTTGTCATTATGTCTTACAAGGTCTGCTCTCTTGCTCTGACGCTGGTAAACTGAGGTAGGATGGGGTCCATTCGGCCTTTACGGATTGCTGGATAGGAAACTTCAGTTTTCTCAAACAAGCTGAGGCTGAGGCAGGAGGATTGCTGTGAGTTCAATCCAGCCTGAACTGAGGAAATGAGTGTGCTATACAGATTGCAGGGTCCCTTTCTGATCTAAAGTTGATGTGACTCAAAAGTGTGAGGTAAACCTTGAAGTAAAAGGTGGAACAGTGATTTTATTTTTGTGACATAAATACCACCATCACTTTTTTTTGTTTTTTTTTGGTGTCACTGGCGGTGGAACCCAGGGCCTTTCTGGTGCTGGGCAGGCAGGCACTGAGAAATACCCCCACCCCAGGAGTCCCATGTTTTAGAAGTCTGGTTCCCATTGATGCGGTCCCTTCCCTCAGTGAAGTCCTGAGCCCCAGAGTGTTGCTGCAGGCGTGTGGCCTCAGATGCACAGCTTCTCTTTTGGGGTGAATCGGGAGTGAGTGCTCACTCACTCAGTGCAGCTGTTGGTTAGGACGTCTGCCTGGGAGCGCAAGACTTGGATTTCTGCTCTGAAGTCCATCTTTGAAATCATCGTGGCAGAGAAAGGCGGTGAAGGAATGTGTGCCGTCTCCATCAAAGGGAAGAAACAAAGAAGTTTCTGGGATGTTGGGAGTTCCTCCTGCCTTTTTGTCCTCTGGGTAATCCTTTTCCGTGTTAATATGCAAAATCAGCTCCTTCCTCCAGCTTCACACTTCAGCTTCTAAGCATGAAATAGAGCCCTGGACTCGCTCCCTCAATCCTCTAGGTAGCTGGATGTTAGATGAAGTGAGTATTACATTTGACTGAGTCATTCTCTCGGTGGTGTGTCATAGGAGGAGCATTCCGAATGCTGCCTATCCTGTGGACTGGGTGCTTTCCAGAGTGTGGGAATCACATTGAATAATTCAGAGCCACGTCCCCTCTCGAGTTCCACCAACCGTCTCCCCCTTTTGTTAGTTTGAGCAGTTGTTTGCCCTGGTATTGTTCCTCCTCCTCCCAGGTGACAGAGATGCCCAAATACCACTCTGCTGTCAGAAGGGAGCCTGGCCATTGTTTCCCTGGTGCCTTAGTTACTGCTGAGTTCTCTGAGGTGGCTGTGGCCTAACTATGATCACGAACAATGTCTCAGGGTATCGGGTGCAGGAGAGAGGGGTGTGAGAAAGCAGGACTTAAAACGGGAACTCACCTGGGCTGTGCTGGGGAACACTTTTTGTTATTTTTATTACAAGGCAGTCATTTAAATAAATGTCAGTACAGAGAGAACATTTTTTTTTTCACCTCCAGATGATCCTAAAAGTATAATAGACATTTAAACCTTTTGCTTGCCGTGTGGTAAACAACCATAAGCTTGGAAAGATGGGGGAAAACACCCCCAAAACCCGTGTTTTAACAACTGCAAGTATCCTGTGTTGTTTTTTTCTCCCCTCCCCTACTCTCCTTCTTTTCTTTTCTCTTCTCTTCTCTCCTCCTCTCTCCTCCTTTCTTTATTGAGACAGGGTCTTGCGATGTAGTTTAGGCTGGCCTTAAATTCACTTTGTAACCCAGGCTGGACTTAAGCTCTCAGTGATTCCCCTGCCTCAGCCTCCCAAATGCTAGGATCATAGGCAGGCGCCACTATGCCAGGCACAGGAGTTCTACTTTTAGATACTGAATCTAAAGTATATTCATGATAGCATATATACATACATATGTGTGTGTGTGTGTGTGTGTATATATACATACATTTTTTTTTTCCTAATCAGTTGAATATTAGCTTGTGAAGGCCAGAAAATAATTATTTTCCTGCACAGTGGGTTGTGGTCATGCTTGTGTAATTTTAAAAGGCAATATCCTTTATTCCTAGTCAAAAAATGACAAAATTGAGTTTTTGGGTTTTTTTTGTTTTTTTTTTTTCTTTTTTGGAGACAGGGTCTCTCTATAACTACATAGCCCAGGCTGGCCTCAAACTTGGCAGCAATCCTTCTGCCTCACCCTCCAGAGTGCTAAGATTAGAGGTGTGTGCCACCTTGCTTGATGCATTTTCTTTTCTTTTTTGGGTACTCGGGATCGAATTCAGGACCTTGTGTTTGCAAGGCAGGCAGCAGAACCACTGAGCTAAATCCCCAGCCCGCTTGATGCATTTTAATTGTTTCTTATTTCCACAATTTTTCATCACTTCATAGAGCAATAACTCCCCAACACTTGTACTTTTTTTTTCTTTTTAAAAAGAATTATAGGCATCCAAGTATGAAGTGCTATTTCATTACCTTTTAATTTGCATTTCCCTCTTGATTTTTTTTTTTTTTTTTTTTTTTTTTTTGTACCAGGGATCGAACTCCGTACCTTGTGCTTGTGAGGCAGGTGGTGGCATCACTGAGCTAAATCCCCGGCCCCTTTCTTTATTTTTTATTTTGAAGAAAGGTCTCACTAAGTCATTAAGTTGCCCAGGCTGGTCCAAACTTGCAATCTTCTTCAGCCTATCAGAGTGCTAAAATTACAGACGTGCACCATGACACCCAGAAGTCTTTAATCATCTCTAGCCCCAAAGTTTTAAAATTTAACAAGGTCCAAAGCTGGGTGTGGTGGTGCATGCCTATAATCCCAACTGAGGCAGGAGGATCTCTCTGAGTTCAAGACCAGCATGGGCTACATATACATAGTTCCAGGTCAGTCTCAACTACATAGTGAGACCCTGTCTCAAAAAACAAAACAAAACAAAAGTTAACAAGATCCAGTTTATCTAATTTTTCTTTTGTTTGTACAGTTTCTTTTATGAGGGTTGGGGTGGGGTGCATACTGGAGATAGAACTTAGGGGTCTTCTGCTACTGAGCTGTTTCCACTGCCCTTTTTATTTCTTGAGATAGGGTCTTTCTAAGTTGCTCAGTCTGGCCTTGAACTTGGGCTCTCCCTACCTCAGCCCGTAATAGCTGGAATTGCAGTCGTGTACCAGGGTTTGGCCGTTTGTACACTCTAAAGCACTACCTTGTACAGATATCTTTTAACTTTTGTTCCTCAGTATTTTGCCATGATGGTGTTAAACTTCTGATTGGATTTTTGTTTTTTCTTTTTTTGGTACTGGAGATCGAACTCGGGACCTTGCACTTGCAAGGCAGGTGTGGCATCACTGAGCTAAATCCCTGGCCCTGCCTCCCTGTTTCTAGTAAGCTGTCTTTTATTTTATATATGTAGTGGTTATGATAAAGACCCTAGGATATGGCTTTGAATCTGATGTGGTTGGCTTTTTGAGGAGGAGTCTTCTGAGTCTGAAAATTGGTAATTTCTCTCCTGGACTTCCCTGGTTTGCAACACAGGCACAGGGCAGCAGGTGGTGATGGAAAATGTGTCACCAGGAGGGTCCTCCAATGACTAGGGAGGGCATGGTGTGACGGATTATTTTTTCTTTTCTTTGTAACATCGTCAGAAAATAAAAGTGCTAAAGAATAAGGAAGCAGAAAAGTCCAACATGTGAAAACCTGCTGGACTCTGAACTCTGATGTGGTAAAATTTGTCAGTGTGGCCTTTTTGCCCCTTGGTATGAGCTGAATTGCACATGTATTTATATGTGTGAATGTAATAATAGTGATTGTGGCAGGTGGGGGTCCTTAGAAAACATTTTGGGGCTTAGGATAAAAGAAAAAAATTACAAATGGCTTTACATTTGTCTGATTTGGCTATCTTCTTAAAGGTAAATTGCTTAATTTAGTCACTGTGGGCACCCCCCCCCAGTATGCTAGGTGTGGGGGTGCAGTAAGGAACAGAGTAGATACCCCAGATCTTATTTTTATTTTGTTTTTGGTACTGGGGATCGAACTCGGGACCTTGCACTTTCAAGACAGGCGGAAGAACCACTGAGCTAAATCCCCAGCCCTCTCTTATTTTTAAAGTCTTTGGGGCCGGGGATTTAACTCAGTGGTTCTGGAGCCTGCTTTGCAAGTGCAGGTTTCTGAGTTTGATTCCCGGTGCCACCCGCGCCCCCAGTCTTTGTGCATGGCTTCACTTTAGTACATTTTCAGAATTTTGTGTGATTTTAAACATCTGGATGAATTGTTTAATGAGTTATTTCAACTGTTGTTCCATTTGAGTTAACATTTCTTATTTGCTGAGCATTATAGCAGCTGTATATGTCCGTTTTTGATAGAATCTCGCTGTAGTCCAGGCTGGCCTTGCCGCCTGAGTGCTGGGATTAGAGGTGTGCACCACCATGCTGGGCCGCAGTAGATGTAGTGGTAGCTCTAGTCTTTTCAAAAATTTAAAGAAATTCTTCTTGTAAAGATATTTTATTTCTTGACCCCTGGGCCTGAAGGTGTTCTTGGTGATATTCAAACATACAACAGAAGCTTCTGCTTTTTATCTCCTGAAAAGCCACCGCAATGGTAATGCCTACGGTTCTCCGGGCCGGTGGAGGGGGTGGATTTCTATGCTGAGCCCTCTCTCTTGTGCTTGGAAGAGCATCAGACTTGGGGTTCAGGCACTTAGTAGGGATGCAGTAAGTACTTTTTTGGACATAATGCACCTGCTGCTTCATTGCTTTTAGGATAAGCTTCAAACTCCTTATTGTAGCTGAAGGGCTTTTTGGGATCTGACTTCCAGCTCTCTCTCCAGCCTCTGCCAGTCTTCCCACTCCCCTCCAGCCAAATGGGCCTGCACCAGTTTCCAGCATAGCCTGGGCTCTTAACTCTTCTCACTTGGGTGACTAACTACTGTTCTCCTGCTCGTCCCAGACCATTAGTTAGTTCAGTGTTGAGTGCGTGAGCCTCCCTAGTGCCCACGTGAGGTGCTCAGTAAGCAAGTGAAGGCATGTGCAGGTAGACAGGCCTGAGGTCCGGAAGTGTACAGCCAACCTGCTCTTCCTCCTCCATTGTGTATGTTGAAGCCTACTGTTCTATTATGCCTTCAGGATGAGGAATTCAAAAGATCCAATGAAAACATGGATTTGTAAAAATGTTAATTGTAATGGAAAGTGTGATTCAAATCCTAGGTTCAGATTCAGATTTGTTTTGCCTACTGCAGTCAGATGCATGATGGCTATTCAGAGGCTCTGCTTGTGGACACTTGACCAGGGGTGTGCTGTGCAGTTCAGGCTGCCCTTGAGCTTACTGTGTAGCTCAGGCTGGTCCCCGTACCTGCAGTGATCATCCTGCCTCAGCCACACGCCTTCTTGGATTACCGGCATATCAAGATGTATTTAACCTTACTTTCTTTTTTTTTTTTTTGGGTACCAGGAATTGAACTCGGGTCTTTGTGCTTGCAAGGCAGGCCACCAAACCGCTGAGCTAAATCCCCAGCCCTTTTTTTTTTGGTTTTTGTGTTTTTTTTTTTTTACTTTCTTTTTTTTTTTGAGACAGGGTCTCACTATGTAGTTGAGACTGACCTGGAACTCACTATGTAGCCCAGGCTGGTCTTAAACTCACAGAGATCCTCCTGCCTCAGCCTCTCAAGTGCTGGGATTACACGCGTGGGCCACCACACCTGGCCTCTTCCTTTCTTCTTTTTATTCCTTCTTCTTTATTCTATTCTTTTATGTTACTGTTAAACATTGTTCCTAATTTTAATTAGAAAAATATTGCAGTTACTGACTTTCATGTGTTCAAATTTATGATAAAAGTTATACAGTGTGACTTGAATATACTACTGCTTACCAGTCTTCTCTTTGAGAGATGGTTTTTGCTGGGCCTGGTGGTGCATGCCTGTAATCCCAGCACTTGGGAGGCTGAGGCAGGAGGATCCCTGGGAGTTTGAGTCCAGCCTGGGCTACATAGTGAGCTCCAGGTCAGTCTCAACTGCATAGTTGAGACCCTGTCTCAAAAAACAAACAAATAAAAAAAAATGAGAGAGAGAGAGATGGTTTTTGCTTAGGATATGAAAAGTTTTGTCTACTTTTTGGGAAGAGGGATGAGGAAAAAATATTTTTGGAAATTGGAAGTCCATGGAGGTGAAATGGAAAGTAAGTCTGTTATTCACGAACATCTAATTAACTGTTGTGTTCTGTATTACTGTGTGGAAGGGGAAAGTAACTTGGCCTTTATTTCTAAGATTATGTTTTTGGGTTTTTTGTTTTTTTGGGTTTTTTTTTTTTTTTGGTTTTTTTTTTTTTTTTTTTTTTTTTGGTACTGGGGGTCGAATTCAGGACCTTGCGCTTGTGAGGCAGGTGGCAGAACCACTGAGCTAAATCCCTGGCCTTAAGGTTATGTCTTTAATCAAAGGTAGGTCAGTATTCATCGTTTGCTTTGTTGTTGTTTGGAGACACAGGGTCTCACTGTGTAGTTCACACTGGCCTTGCACTGACTGGAACTCCCAGTGATTCTCCTGCCTCAGCCTTCTGAATGCTGGAATTACAGTTGTACACAACTGTGCTTGGCTTCATCAGTTGCTTTGCCCACTGTGATCCTTCACTGCACAGTTCTGGCCTGTGTTGCGTGTCTAGATGTGAGAATGAGAAGAAGTTAAATGTTTCGGTTTCGATGTTAGATTGGTTTTCTGTTTCGCTGATAGCTTGAACTCCCTGGCCTTTTCATTCTGTATTAGGAATCTTAAGATTTGTAGGAATTTGAAGATTTGGACTTACTTGAATTTCATTTGGCACAAGGGAAAGTTAGATTAAGGGCTGTTTTTTGGGTTGGGATCTATGTCCAAGGTAACTTCTTTTTTAAAATTTTTATTTATTTCTTTTTTATTTGGTTTTTTGAGACAGGGTCTCACTATGTAGTTGAGACTGACCTGGAACTCACTATGTAGCCCAGGCTGGTCTCAAACTCACAGGGATCCTCCTGCCTCAGCCTCCCCAGTACTGGGATTACAGGTGTGTGCCACGCCCAGCTGGTAACTTTTTAAATTTATTATAGAAAAATGAAAGAAAAAATTGGAGGTTGGTGGCATAAGTTTATAATTGCAGCTACTGGGGAGGCTGAGGTGGGAGATCGTAAATTCAAGGCCAGCGTGGGCGGTTTAGGAGGTCCTATTTCGAAAGATAAAAAGGCCTGGAGATGTAGTTCAGTGGGAGAGTGGCCGCCTGCCATGTATGTGAGGCCCTTGATTCAATTCTGAGTGCTCCTCTGCCCACAAAGATAAAAAAATTCAATCAAAGTAAAGTGAATAGTGAAATAGACCTTAAAGTCATATTTTTATGTGACCAGGGGTTAATTATGAGACACGGAAAAGTGAAAGCCAGAAATGCCTCCCTCCCCCAAATAATAACAACAAAGAAGAACATACAAACAGGTTAACTGCATCTGTCACTGGAATTTTTAAAGATTTTTGGATAACTGCGGTGATTTCTTTCTGGTGCGTGTATCCTGCTGACCCAGGGACCTGTTTGTGACAGAGGATGACAAACACAGATAAACTTGAAGCAGTCCTGGGAGGATCAAGGGAGAGGCCATTTTTCAGATGTGTGCAGGGATTGGTACCGGTTCAGTACTTGGAACTCAGCTCCCTGACCCCACAGTGCTCAGTGAGAAGACAAAAGGTCAGTAAGGAAGGAAACTTGTTGCTGTTAGCAACTCCAGGGTCTGAGACAGAGAAGTCGCCAGAGGATTTTATTTCTCATCACTGCGTCCTTCATGGGAACCCTCAATTCCGAGCTGTGGGGGAATGAACACATCTGCAGAGGGCTGTACCTCCCGCGGGACCGAGCACTGTAGGCAGGCGCGCCGCTGTGCCCCTGGAGCAAGGTGCGGGGGCTGCCGCCGCCACCATGGTCTGAGGTGCTCGGGCAGCGCTCAGAGTCCTGTGTTCTTGACTCCTGTGGTCTTTTTTTTTTTTTCTCTGAGAATCTTCTGTTAATTTCTGTAGCTGTTTATATCAGCTTTGACCTAGGCCAACTCAATGCCTGCGGGGGAAAGAATGGTAAAAGATACTCACTCACTCCTTGTAGGAGTTGTTTTGGCATAGATTTTTGTGGTTTGTGTTTAATATGGTTCCCCATTAGCCACAAATTAAAGAATATCACTGAGTAATTTTAGTGCTACTGTTGTATTTATTAACTGTAATTAAAGTAGTAAAACAGTCTGCATAGATTGAAGCTGTAGTTGCAGGTTGTTTTGTATGTGTGAAAAATGCTCTTATTGTGAATATTGAGGCTTACCGGTAGATTGTTTATGTAAGCTGTGTAGTCAGAGACGCTCCACAGTGAATCATGTTTAATTAGGATCTCACAAATGTCACCGTCCTTGTTCTGTTGAACAGTTTTTTAAACTATTAAATCAACTTTAGGAGTGACAAAAGGAAATCATACTAATTTATTCATAATTATCTTCAGTGTTTTCATTTCTTTGTTTCCTTTTCATTGTTATATTCATACAGACACTTGAAAATTTTGCACCTTATGAATTGGTAGGTGAGAGAAAAAGGAGAGGAAGCAATTTAGTAAATGCTGGGTTTGTAGTAGGAAAACCTTTTTACAGTCTCTGCTACAGGAATTTTTCTAAGGTACTTCTGTTTTCCCCACTGTAACTAAATGTAGTATCTGGATTTAAGATTATTTCTGGCCAGGGGTTCTTATATGAAAGCTGTAAAGAAAACACACTTGCTGTCTTACTCACAGGTGAAAAACTTGATAGGAAAGTCTGTCTTCTTTGGTGTCAAGGCTGCTTCTAATCTTATTCCTAAATACTATTGATAAAATTAAATAGAGGAATTTAAAATTTCACTGAATGTTACAACACTGGGTAATTTAACATGAAAGTATGATAGATTGTTTCTTCTCGGATTAGATTTCACAAAGTAGGTATCAGCCTTTCTCAGGGACCTGTTTGACCTTAGTGATTGTTTTTCTCTGACTTATTATGAAGTGAATGATTAAGAATCATCTGTTCAGAAATGGGTCAAATTGTTACTTCTGCTCCAAAGGAACAGAACCCAAAGGTAGAGCTGCCCTGGCCACAGTAAACATACACACTTTACTGCCGTCACTTCCTTTGTTTCTTCGCCTGTGTCTGTGTGACACATCTGACCCTTTCATCTGGAATTAAATACACATATGGCCATCTTTAGGCTCTCAGGCCCTTGGGAGAGTCCACTTGGGTGCATTAGACATGAAAACTCAGGATACTTCTTTGCTTGTGAGTTGTTAGAAATGATTAGGTTGAAATTAAAGGAGATATTTTCTTCCCTCCTTTAGCGAAGCCTATATGTATAATATGCAAATAGCACTGATAATATGATAATTTTTTTCTTTCTTGTAAAGGTGATCGATTGTATTGTAGTTTCCCTATAGCGTGACATAACCATTCCTAAAGAGCTTCACATTATCAAAGCCATAGCGCTTATGAAAAAGCATGGGGTTAGGTAAGTACCACTCAGAAGCTTAATTAGTGACCCGTTAAAAAGAGGACCTTAATGAAAATAGCAGTTTCACACATTAAATAGTTAAAAAAAGAAATACCATAAATATGGCATTTTACTTGGAAAAAGTCCTGCAGTTTGCTTGTGAGCGTGGGCACCGAAGGTGCAGCCTGCACGGTCCAGGGAGGTGGCAGCGGAGAGTTTGTGAAACAGCCCTGAGAGCTGGAGCCCTGTGAGCGTGGCCGCACTCCTCATGCAGGCTGCTGAGTGGCTGCTGGACGTCGGTGTGCGGTACATTTGTGGGGCTCTTCTGCCTGGGCTAGTTTTCCTGGTACTCCTCAGAAATGAAATTGCACAAAAACAAACACAGTTTGAGTTATGCTCGCATTATGCCCAGATACTTCATTTGTATTCAGACCACCTTCTGTTTTCAAAAACAAGCGTTGCAGCAGAACTGACTCTGTAAGGCAAGATGTGATATAATTTGAATAAATTTTTGAAATTTAAAAAATGACTTTTAAAGCTTTGACATCTCAAGCATAAAGACACCTTGCAAGTTTAGTTCAGCAACTTTTTCTTGAACTATTTGGTAACAAATACTATGGTGTATTTTTTGCAGTGTCTGTCCAAAAAGGGAAACTCAACCATCAAAATGAAGGAACTGTCATTGAGCTGGTGTTGTGGCTCCCCTGTAATCCCAACCCTCAGGAGGCTGAAACAGGAGGATTGTCTCAAGTTTGACAGCAGCCTGTGCTACATAGTGAGTTCAAGGCCAGCCTGAACTGAGCAGGGAGACTGTCTCAATCCACCCCCCAATTTAACATTGGTACTTTACTACATTCTAATGCTTAGATCTCTAATAAACTTGCTGATTGCCCCAGCAATACGCCTTTTTATGTCAGAGAGATCCAGTCATAATTACTGATTCTGTTTAGTTGTCCTGTTTCTTTTGTCTCCTGGAAATGGAGAAGTTTCTCAGTTTTTCCTTGGCTTTCATGACCTTGACTTTCTTTTTTCAGCTTTAATTGAGTTTATTGGTACATTTTAGGGATACAGTACATTTACATTCATTGTTGGGATCTTGTACCTTTACATGACAAGTCTTGGTTCTCAATTTTTCCCCTTGTCCCTGCCCTCTCTTCACCCCCTCCTCCCCTCCCCATCTACAACCACTTTATTTCCATCTTTTCATTATCTCACATTTTTTTCTTTTCCCTTTTTACCCTTCTCCTACCCGTCCCATCTTCCCTACACCTTTAGCTCCTTTCTTCCCATTTCTCAATGTCAGTAGACCTTGACATTTTTGAGGATGACAGGCCATCTATTTTGTAGTGGGTCCCCAAATTTGAATTTTCTGACATTTCCTCATGTTAGTTTCAGGTCCTGCATCTTTGTCAGGAAAATTACAGATGTGATGCATGTCATGTTTTTGAAGCCCCTGTAATGCATTTCTCCCTTTGAATGATGATACTTATTTTGATCGCTTGATTGAGGCAGTGTCTGCCAGTTTTTCCACTTTCAGATAATTCTTTTCCCTTTTGTAGTTTTTTTTTTGTTTGTGCTGGTGTGTGTATGGGGTGGTACTTTAAAATACTGTGCATATTTCATCTTTGTTCATCAGACTTCTGTTTGTTGAGATATGGGATTCTGGGCACATTTTATGCTTTCCTTGTTTTACACTTGAAATCAGGTATTTCTCCAAAGAATTCTGTTCCTTTATAATGGAAAATGGATATTTAGAAACCAAGATCTGAGTGTTGGTTATGCTCATTACTAATGGACCCTGTGGCTCTTAGTCTTTACAGTGTATAAAGAGCGCGCACGTGCGTGTGTGTGAGTCACACCAGTAGCTCCTATTTATTTAATAGTTTATTAAATTTATGTTATGTTGGGGCCAGGGATTTAGCTCAGTTGTTCCACTGCCTGCTTTGCAAACGCAAGGTCCCGAGTTTGAGCCCCAGTACCAGGAAAAAAAATGTTATGTTACAGTACTGGGCATGGATCCCAGCACCCTGTCCATGCTGGGCAGGTGCTCTACCAGTGAGCTACAGCTTCAGCCCAGGTACCACCAGTTTTTTTGGTTTTTTGAGACAGTGTCTTGTTTTGTAATTCAGGTGGGCCTTGAACTCATGGCAGTTCTGCCTTAGCCTCCCAAATTCTGGGATTACGTTGCCACACCTGGCTTATTCTGCTTGGTCTCAGTAAATGTAGTTCAGGCTACCCTTGAGCTCACTGTAATTCACGCTGGCTTCAAACAACAATCTTCCTGCCTCAGCCTCCACAGTGCTGGGATTATAGGTCTGTGCCACCACACCAGGCTGATACTTTCACTTTTAACACAACACCTCAGGGTTCATTCTGGTTTTCTCCTGTCCCATATTTTAACTCCTTTTTCTGCCAGTAAGTAGCTTCCATTTTCCTGAACATTTCCACCCCACCCACCCTTACT
Source organism: Fukomys damarensis (assembly GCF_012274545.1). Taxonomy (NCBI): domain Eukaryota; kingdom Metazoa; phylum Chordata; class Mammalia; order Rodentia; family Bathyergidae; genus Fukomys; species Fukomys damarensis. The sequence continues at coordinate 11,475,229 of NW_022900934.1, forward strand.
GGAGATTGAACCCAGGACCTTCACACTGAGCTACATCCATCCCCCTCCCACCCTCAGGGTCTTAAGAGATCAACTTCCTCTGGCTGAGCTGGAGCTTGCCAGTCCTCCTGCCTGAGCCTCTCCTGGAGTGCTGGGGTTACAGGTGTGCACCACCATGGCCAGCTTCTGAACATAGTTTTATGATCATTTCTCCATGCTGCTCTACTCCAGCCCCATTTGGACATTCTGATGCCCCCAAACATGCTACAGCTCTCTGGCGGGCTGCCCTCTGCTAATGGTCCTATTTGTGCCACACACCTGCAGCAAGCCAGCTGTCAGCATGGGTGCCCCTCTCCTTGACTTTTACTCCTGCCCTGGCATCTCCTCTATCGCTGAACACTTCTTGGCTCTTGGCTCTTGGCTCTAATGCTTTGTATGGGGCAGGCCTCCTTCACCTGCCCTTCTCAGACATCTTCATGTGTGTTTCTCTTCCTCTCTCCTGGCAGGGGGACCAAAAAAAATTATTCCATGAATGAATTATTCCAGAAGACAGTATATGTTGAATGTTAAAAGTTAATACATCAAAAGACACATTGCCTGTTGTCCCCTCCCTCACTTGAGACACTCACTGGTACCATCATTCTTGCCCCTTCCTGAAGCAGTTCTGAAGTCCTCTTTTGGTCTTTTGCAAGTTTTGGTTTTTTTTGGTTTTTGTTTTAGTCGGGGATCAAACTCGGGTCCTTGCGCTTTTTGCAAGTGTTTTTGTGTGAGTGCCCCAGACCTTCAGCTTGGGGCTGAAGTGATCTTCTTGCCTTAGCCTTCATAGGGGTTGGGGCAACACGTGGTGTTAGTATGGCCAGTTTTTAAAATTCCTTGAAGACTGTTTTCCACTGGGGATGTAGCTCAGTGGTAGACTACACTGACCTTGTAGCGTGTGCAAGGTCCTGGGTTCAGCAAGCAGCACCATCACCAGAAAAAACAAACAAACATAAAAACACCTTTTCTGGGCCTCTGGATGTGTACAGGGTATTCCTGTTTTCTTCCCATAGATTGCACATTTTTAGCTAAGCAGATGGGCAAGAGGGTGACAAAGGGAAACAGCCCACATAGTTAACGATCTTTTTGGCTCTTCAGTCTTCTCTGACTTGGGCCTGTGGTGGGTGAATGGCCTTCTTACCCTGATGCTCGATTGCACTGCTGCTTCTCCTTTCTAGCTCTGCATTCTGTCTCCCTGGCTCCAGCGCTTTCCAGATGGGTTTGACATGCATCAGCCTGTTAACCTGCTGGCCATCCTACAGAGGAGGAAACCAAGGCTGGCAAGGTGAGATGAGCTGAGTCACCTCGCTCATTTGTAATCGGAGCCATGTGCCCTGCCCTAGCCGCGCTTCTGGATGAGTCATTGCTCTCTATTGGTTTTACTGAGGTCTTTTTTTTTAATGGTGCTAGGGACAAAACATAATTAAGTTCTTTACTTACTGTGTTTTTTTTTTTTTTTTTTTTTTTTTTT
>NW_022900934.1:11476775-11487755 GCF_012274545.1 Fukomys damarensis
TTTTTTTTTTTTTTTTTTTTTTGCGGAACCAGCGATTGAGCTCAGGACCTTGCACTTGCCAGGCGCGGCACCACTGAGTGAGCTACATCCCTGTCCTTGATTCTTTTTGACTTAGCAGAGGAAGTATAAAGTCTTGGAAGTTGTAGTTGGGAAATGAAAAGCAGAAGCCATTTAGCTGTTGGGAATCAAGGATGCTAAATTATGACAATTAGTGTACTTGAATTGGCCCAAAGCATTGGTAGGTGTGCAGCCTAGATACGCTTTGTGCTTTTCTGATCTAGCACAAGTTTTTCTTTGTGCAAGAAGGACACTTTGGAGTATGAGGAATTAGAAGGAACTTCTCTGACTCCTCTCTGGAAACTAATGTGAAAATTAGTCTCATTTTTTCTTCATTTGCAGTACTGGCTGAGCTCAGGGAGTATTGAGCTGTATCTCAGCCCTTTTATTTTGAGGCAGGGGCTCCCTAAATAGCCCCAGCTGTTCTTGAATAGTTGGGATTACAGGCGCACACCACTGCCTGTGCCCAGTGAAAATTCGAGTCTTAAGAATATACTTCAGCTTCCTGCTGCTGTTAAGGAACAACAGCTGGGACTAGTTAACCAGAGCCTTCAGTTTAGCTCTGAGTTGGATAATGTTGAAAGTAGAGTGTCTATAATATGGGTTTTTGGTTTTGTTTTTTTGTTGTTGTTTTTTCAGACAGCACGGTCTTGTTGTGTAGTTTAGAATGGCTTCAAATTTGTACTCACTGTGTAGCCAAGCTGGCCTTGGACTCATGATGATCCTCCTGCGTTAGTCTCTGGAGTGCTGGGATTACAGGTGTGTGCCACCACACCTGGCCCATCGTGTGGTTTTGACTAATTTTCCAGGAGCAAAGATTAACTGTTTTGTGCCTGTGTCTCCCCTCACATTGGCTTGACCTTTGTGGTTGGCATTAGGTGGCTCAGGCAGTCTGGGAGTGGGACCCAACTCCCCCATGCCTTCTGCAGAGAGTTGTTTTTCATGCACACCTGTAGGTCTGCCCTGGAGTCACACTGGCTCCTTAACCTTGGTTTTGATGCTAACAGTGCAGCCTGGCTAGTCAAGCCTGAGTGGAAGCATTCGCTGCCAGCTTGGTCTTAAGGTTTTGTGTGTGTGTGTGTGTGTGTGTGTGTGTGTGTGCACGCGCGCGCTGGGGTGGAAACCAGGGCTCTGAATGCTAGATCAGTATTATATACTCCGAGCTAGGCCCGGAGTCACAGGCTCGTGTCCTGCACCCTCTTGGAGATAGGGTCTCACTGAGTTACCAAATTCCCAAGGCTGGGCTTGAGCTTGTGAGCTTCCTACCTCAGCTTCCCAGAGTGCTGGGTTACACAGTCAAACTTGGCTTTTTGAAGGCTCGTAAGAGTGGAGAGGCTAGGGAGCTGGTTTCTTAATGATGTATAACCATGAGAATAGTAAGGGTATTTATATTCAGAATTCCTGGACTTCTAAAATAAGAAGTGTAGAAATCTGACTTAGTCATCTGGCTCACAGGTCCTTAGAAACACTTAGCAAGATACGCACCTCTTTGTTTTGCTGTGTAGGACAAAGGGCATTTACCTGCATGAGGGAGGTGCACACTGCAGTCAGCTGAGGAGCCAGCCCTGTCTCCAGGGCTCTTGTCCCAGCTCTTCAATTGGCTGGTTTTGTGACTTGGCACAAGTTACTGAGGGATCCTATTTCTACTTCGTTTTCCTCATGGGGACTGATAATAGTCTCTGAGTAACAGTGAAGTGCTTAGCAATGTCCCTGCAGTGTTGAGCATTCCCAGTAAACACGAGTTGCTTCTAGAATTGATATTCTGCCTATTGGGAGCTTATAATCTTAGGTGTGGTCTCCTAATGAATTCACATATAGAACAGGGTCTGAAGAACCACAGTATTTTTAAATGGAGAGGATGTTCAAGATTATGGAGCCTCTCTCTGTTGTACAGGTGGAGAAATGGGATCTTGTAGTTACTGATTCAGCCTCCCAGGCAGTAGTAGCAGTTGGGAGGCCCAGTCTTGGTGTTGGGCTACGGATTTGCACCAGGGGCGCCGGAAAGGCCGACACTGGTGATGATGATGGGGTGATGACATCAGGGTTGTTTTTTTTTGGTTTTACTTGCTTTGTTTGGTTGGGGCAAGGCAGAGACAGACTTGTATATAAATAGAGAAGGCACATTCAACATACCTTATTGCTTTTATAATGCAGATTATAGTGAACAGTAAGAAAGTAGAATTGCAGGGGACATAGATTTGGAATAAATGAATGAGTGACTGTGTGATGTGTCTGTACAACACAGGACAGATGGGATCCTGATGTTTGCCTGCGGGGAGAGCTGGCTTATTTGTCTGAGGAGTGGCATCCAGGACCAGTGGTACAAAGGGCATGGAAGTTCCATGATCAGAGTGCAGTACGATTAGTCATGCAGGGCTCATTTCAGCTCAGGTACTGGGTAGGCTTTGGGGTTTTCCCCCCAGTCATTTTTACTTATTTTGGGTTATAAAAATAATATATCCAGTGAAAAAATTTGAGAAATACGGCAAAACAAGAAAATAAGACAGCCTGAAATCTCCTAGCCCAAAGATAATTCATTATTAACATTTTGATGCTATTTCTTTATAGGTTTTATGATAAATTTTCAAAAACAACTGAGCGTACATCATATGTACAGTTTTATGTACTGACTGAAAGTGTTAAAGTATGATCTACAGGGCCGGGGATTTAGCTTAGTGGTTCCACCGCCTGCCTCAGAAGCGCAAGGTCCTGAGTTTCATCCCCTGTACCAAAAAATTAAAAAAAATAAAGTGTAGCCTACGGGCAAATGTTTGCTGTGTTTTCAGTCCTCTGAGAAAATGTAGCCTCTACCACATCCCATAGAGGACCTGCATTGAGGTGTGCTCTGATTAGGAAAGGAATACCATCTGAAGCTGGCCAACTGTCCTGCAGGTTGGAGGGTTTTTTAAAATTAATATATGTTTTAATTGCTAACACAGTAGTGGCACATTTATGGGCATGGCACCGTGTCTCGGTACACGCACACAGGGTAGTGATCGGACCAGGAGTCGGGCACCTCTGCCACCTCACCCATGTATTGTTTCTCTGTGTTGGGCTTATTTTAAGTCCTTTTGTGGAATATCCGGTTAATCTTTGTCAATCTTAGTTCCCCTCTGTGTCATAGAACATCCTGATCATCATCCTTCCTTCCTCCCCACACCCTTCCAGACTCTGGAAGCCCTTCTATTCTCTGCACTTTTGAGGTCAACTTTAGCATCCACATATTTGAGAACTTGAGGTATTTGCCTTTCTGTGTGTACCTTTGTTGTAATCACAATTACTCATATTTTTCCCATCTGTACATTGTCTCAGGAATTCAAGTTGTAATGAATTACCTAATCTTCAAGGAAGCTTTGCCTGGTGCAGTAAACCATTTTGAAAATACAGCTCTTACCTGCTTCTCTGTTCAGTAGTGTTCTAGGACCAGAGTCCAGACGTAATCTGCTATTATGTTAAGTTAACTGATTGCCAGGTAAATATAGTTCATAGCAGAGGCAGCAGCGTTTCATTCTCCCCAGGCAGGGGTTTGCTTTGGCCATGTGCTAAAGAGAAAGCCAAGTATTCAAGGAATATAAACTATAGATGCATTGAATTCTGGGGGGAGTAGTTCTTCTCTAGACTATTTTGTGCCTTGAAGAATTCATAAAAATCGCATTTCAGTAAACAAGTATAGTTTATCTAAGATGGACATAGAAATTGGTGCACCTTCTTCAGGGCTAAATACTGTATTAATCTGTTGAAAGATAGCAGTAAATTAGCTATTTGATTGGTAATCAGTTAAATGGGTTAAAGGAATTTAAGGATGTGTTTGCTACTTTATATGTATTACACTTAGCTTTCATAAGATAGTGTATTATGGGGCCGGGGATTTAGCTCAGCTCAATGGTTCTTCCGCCTGCCTCATAAGTACAAGGTTCCAAGTTTGATCCCTGGTAACCTCCCCTCTAATGATAGTGTATTATGATTAAGATGGACATGGTGGTGCACACCTACAGTCCCAGGGAGACTGAGGCAGAAGATCGTGAATTTGGGCCCAGCTTTTCTGAGATCAATCCTTCACACCAAGGACTGGAAGATTGTTCAGAACATAGTGGGTTGAAATACTGCTTTTTCTGGAAGTGGGTGATGAGGGTGGGACTTTGGCTGGCAGGAGCATAAAGAGTGTTCAGGGATGATGCTGATTTGTCCCAGTTGGTTTTGGGTTACACAGGCCTGTGCTTCAAGACCTGGCAAGCATAAGCATACATCGAGTGGAAAAGCGGGGGGGCTGGGGATTTAGCTCAGTGGTTCTGCCACCTGCCTCGCAAGCACAAGGACCCGAGTTTGATCCCCGGTACCAAAAAACAAAAAAGCAAAACACAAATAAAGGTGGGGATCTAGCTTATGATTGAATGTTCGTTCACCTAGCATCCATGACTCCTGGGATTCTATCCCCAGTACCACACACATACCCGAAGAGGAAAAAAAAAAAAACAAATATTGATCTCTAAGTAATAATAGGCATGCTGAAGTATTTAACAGGAAGTGTACTGATACCTTCAGTTTATTTGGAAATGCATCAGAAAGTAAGATGATACCTGTAATGCCTGTATTCAGGAGGCTGAGGCAGGAGGGTTGAGAGTTGAGGCCAGTCTGGGCTGATAGCAAGATCCTTTCTCCAAAAACAAAAAGCAAGGTGAATTGATGTAATAAGCCAGGAGGGCCAGGGATTTAGCTTAGTGGGCTGGGGATTTAGCTAAGTGGTTCCAGTGCCTGCCCCGGAAGCACAAGGGCCCAAGTTCAATCCCCAGTACCCCCCCCAAAAAAATCCAGGAGTTCACTATTAAATTCTTTCAACTTTGCTGAATATTTGAATTTTTCATAATGAAAATTGGTTAAGAACTGTTAAAAGTTAGTACCTTTAAGGTTCTAATTACCACAGGGTATAAATGGAGCCATTTGAATCTGACTACTGCCAGGATCATTTTAACTTTGAGATTGTTAGAGATGGAAGCAAGAGCTGTCAGTTTCTTTTCTTTCTCCAGTACTGAAGATTGAACTCAGGACCTTGTGCTTGTGAGGTAGGCGGCGACACCACTGAACTAAATCCCCAGCCCATCAGTTTCTTCATCTTTACTTTAAGATCTCTTGGTGTCTTTCTTACTGTGTCCGAAGATCATTTTTCTGATTATTTTGCTGTTGTGGGAATAATGAGGGTACGAACCCTGAGAGGTTTGCTGTGTTCACTTCTACTTGTAGTATCTGATGGGCACAAACACTGTTTGGCTAAGGCACTTGTCTGATGCTGACATTCAGTACAGATTTGGGGGTGGGCTTTTTGTTTTTTTGGTAGCTTTCTATTTTCCAAGCTTTAGTCGGTATATTTCCTGTTGATTTGGCCATTAGCTCAACATTATTCTCTGTCTTTTGCCTGTATAACCCAGCATTAAACCCATCTATTAAATGCTTGATTTCAGTTACTGTGTTGCTCAGTTCTAGGATTTTTATTTGATCCTTTTTTGTGGATGTCAGTTTTCTGATGAAATTCTCTTGTCTTTCTTCCTTTTTTCTTTTCAGATTTTCTTTTTTTGGGGAGGGGTACAGGGGATTGAACTTGGAACCTTGCACTTGCATGGCATGAGGTGGCACCACTGAGCTAAATCCCCCGGCTCTCAGATTTTATTTTCAGTCCCTACTTTCTTCAACAGTTTTGTTTTGAGGTAGGATCTCACTGTGTAGTTCAGGATGGCACTTACTATAGAGCCCAAACTGGCCTTGAACTATTTTTTTCTGGCCTTGAACTTTTGAGGATCCTCCAGCCTCAGCCTCCCAAGTATTGGAATTACAGACCTGTGCCAACATGACCGGCATGGTTTTTCTTATATTCAGTTATTTTGACTCATCTTTTAGGTGATTATTTTGATTAAAAATTGGACATTGTGCATAAAAAACCTGCAGTGCACCTAGATGATGTTATCTTCCTCACTGTATTTGCTAGGCCCATAGGTTGAAGACTCCTGACTCCTGACGACTTCTGTGGTTTGGATCTGATTCCCCCAGGGGTCGCTGTTGCTTGGTGGTAGAAACAGAGTTGGGCCTTTGAGAGGTCTGTAGGGCACTGGGCCTGGTCTTTGAAGGGAATTGTGAAATCTCGTCCTTCCCTTGCTCTTTTTTGTTCCCTGGCCATGCGGTGGGTGGTTTTGTTCTGCCATTCACTCCCACCACGAGGTACTGACTTAACCATGGGCCAAAGCAACAGGGCCAACTGATCATGGAATAAAACCTCCAGAATTGAAAGCGAAAATAGACCTTTTGTCTTTATAAGTTGATCATCTCAGGCATTTTGTTGCAGGAATGTACATCTGACTTGCATAGCAGCCAACTGCACCAGGAATGTGATTTCGGACAGGCTGCTTCTGGTTCTATTTCCCCGTGCCCTTCCCAGCTAGGAGTGGGGTGTCCTCAGGGCCTAAGTACGTTCCCAGCTTCAGTCTTTGTCTCTGGTACAAGGGATAGAGGGAAACTTCTGTGCTCCTCAATGCTTTGTGCTGACCCTCCTGCCCTGTGCAGCTTTGAGTCTGTGTATATATATATGCCCAGGGAAAATGAGTACTTTCCCCCAGGATCCTGGCCCCTTGTCTGTATTTTTCTTTTTTTACAGACCTGAGATGCTGCCTCTCAGTCCTCTGGGTTCTCTGGCTCCTTGTTATGCTTCCAGTCCTGTGCTCAGGCTGTGTACCTGATTCCTCAGCCTTCTTCCTGGCACCCAGAATTGGCCTAGGCCCCAGGGGGAAAAGTAGCTGCAGGAGGTTGGCTCACCCTCCTCTAGATTCTGTCTTTTCAAGTCGTGGTTGCCTCGGCAGCTGCCCACGGTCTTCTCTGGCTTTTCTAGTAGTTCTCTGAAGGAACTGGTCCACCACAGCTACCCAGTCTTTTTTTAAAATTTTTGTACCAGAGATCAAACTCTGGACCTTGTGCTTGCAAGGTAGGCGGTGGAACCACTTAACTAAATCCCCAGCCTTCTACCGAGTCATAACCAGAAGCAGAAGCTACTTTATGAAAATCTTGACAGTTCTTAGTAGTAGCAGCAGATGTTCCTTCATGCAAATCCTTATACAAATCTTGCAAGCATTATTCCTTATATTGCAGAAAAGATGATGTTTCTTAGCCTGGGCCCTAATGAGGAAGAATTGATATACAGGGAACTGAAACATCTTTGCTAATCTAAAAGTGAACCAGCCAATATAAACAATATTTATGTGTCACTACAATTTATCTTTATAGCATCAATGGTTTGTTTGTTTGTTTATTTATTTATTTATTGGGTTTTGAGATAAGGTCTTGTTACATAGTTCAGGCTGGCCTCAAACTCACAGCAATCTTCCTGCCTGTAGCTTTCTGAGTGTTGGGATTACAGGCTTGTACTGTCATGCCTGGTTCAATGGTTGTTTTTTTTTTTTTTTAAATTGAATGTATTGGTACATTCTAGGTAGACAGTACAGTTACATTCATTACTGGGATCTTGTACCTTTACATGCCAGGTCTTGGTTCTCATTTTTTCCCCTTGTCCCCACCCTCCCTTCACCCCTTCCTCCCCTCCCCACCTTCAAACACTTTTAATTCCATTTTTAGATTTTCTCATATTTTTTTCCTTTTCCCTTATTTCCCTTTCCCTATCCTTCTTACTGTCCCTACACCTTTGGTCCTTTTCTTCCTATTTCACATTGCTAATTGTCCTGTTAGGATCTTGAGTACTATTTTAGTTTTTCACACCAGAGAAGCTATACAGTATTTGCATATGTGTGACTTATTTATTTCACTTAGGAGTATATCCTCAAAATGTACCCATTTACCTATAAGTGAATCTACTTTCTCATTCTTTATGGCTGAGTAGTATTCCATTTTATAGAAAAACCACATCTTCTTTATCTGATGGGCAGATGGTCTGTTTCCAGCTCAATGGTTTTTTGTTTGTGTGTGTTTTTTGGTACAGGGATCACACTTGGATCCTTGTGCTTTTGAAGCCAGTGGTAGCACCACTGAGCTAAATCCCCAGCCCTCAATGGTTAATTTAAGTCAAAGCACAAAGAAGATAAATTGCTGGGTGAGATGCTTTATTCCTGTAATCCCTGAGCTCTGTGGCATTGAGGCGGGAAGACTGCTAGTTTGAGCCCAGTCTGGATAATCTGGTGATTTAATGAGACTATAAAATAAAAAAAAAATTTTTTTAATTTAAAGGGTTGATAATGTAGCTCAATGTGAAGTTCTAGGTTCAACTTCCAGTACTGCCTCCCCCAAGCCAAGGAGGACTTGTCTGAAGCAGTTACTCCACCTCAGCTCATTGGCACTTTGCACTGGGGACTCTGTAGGGGGCACTGTAGGTGGCCAGCAGCCTCCTTGGCTTTTAGCTGCTAGATAGCAGTGGCATCCTTTCCCTCAGTTGTGACAACCAAAAACCTCCCCAGATGGCCTGGAGAGCGAAGTCATCCTTAGTTAGTACTCCTGGTCTAAAAGGGGAGGGATTACTATTTCTAGTTTCTTAATCTATCCAGAGAGGTGGAATTGAATTTTGAGTTACTCAAGCCATTGTGCTTGACCTTTGCATCATACCAGCTTCCTTCCAGATACAATTCGATAGTAGCTCCTAAGCCATCACAGTGGCTGTAAGAGTGTACCATTAGGTCCCCTTTTGTATATTGAGTGCTTGGGTCACTTTTTGCTTATTCTGGAACAGAATGGACAGTCTCTGTTGGTTTCTAGGTGATGTCAAGGGCACAGCCATGGGATAGTTCTTGGGTTTCTGCAGAGCAGCAAGTGCGGTTGCAATCTGTTTCCTTTGCCACTTCGTGCCTGGGTGGTTCCTTAAAACTGACAGGACACATGCTTACAGAGAAATCCACTCCATAAATATAAATAGCCATTTAAGACAGGAAAGATGTACAGAGACCAGAATTAGGATGAAAACTAAGAATTAAATGAGGGAAAAGGGCAGCCTAGAAGAAAAGTGACTTTAGAGTGGACCTTTCTGAATGGTGTGACACTGCCAAAAAGTGGTTTAGGCTTCAGCTGCTCTTTGTCTTATCCTGCAGACCTTTTCTGGTTTTCCAAATCCTTCTGCTCTGATGCCAGTGGCCTTGTTAATAATGCATGGCTTTTCAGTAGTGCTTGCCTTTCTTCGAGCCTTCCGGGTGCTGAGTCAGAGACAGCCCCAACGGTGGGGCAGGACCCAGGGAGAGGAGCCCTTTTGCATTGCTCACAGATCGCCATTTTTTGGTGCACAGTTGTCCATAAATACTTTAAAGCGTCAACCTGGAAGATGCTTATTTTCTTACTTCTCCAGAATAAGGCTTTAAAAAATAAGCAAAATGGCTAGTGACAAGAAGTCCCAGCGAGCTTGAAAAGCTATGGTCTGGATATCTCTGGAGTCCTTCATCTGTATTGTAAAAGATATTTTTATTCTGCCTCTGTGATAGCTGTAGGAGATGAACAGATAGTAGGAATGGGACAAATAATTAATTGTCCCATGAGCGCTGGAATCCAGGCATGGATCCAGCCTTTTCCTCCCCTGCCCTGCAGCCCACAGCTTTCTGGATGGTCTCTGAGTGGCTGACCTTCCAGAGCTCAGCGGCGGCTCTCCTTGCTCCCTTCAACTGAGCCCCGTTTCCGTTTCCATTTTCATTTGTTTGGGAAATACTGTGTCTGAGGGGCCCTGGAATGAAAAATGGGCTGTATGAGTTGAGAGGGTGACCGCTGCACCTGCTGAAGTTCTTCATAGAGGTGGTGACAAGGAGAAAGTGTTACAAGGTCTGTGGTTTGTTAGCCTCTTACTCATGTCTGCCTCTTAACCGTGACGCAGCGGGACAGACTTGTTAAAGCAGTTCTCCTGCCATGGGCCGCTGTGTTTAAGTGCTCAAAGCAAAAGTTTCCAAGAGTAACAGTATTTATTGTGGTCCTGAAGTTTAAGAGTCGCTTAGAAATTGTTTGCCACTCTTCATAAATGAGAATACACATGTGGATAAAAATAGTAATAGTGGGCTGGGGATTTAGCTCAGTGGTTCCGCCGCCTACCTTGCAAGCGCAAGGACCCAAGTTCGATCCCCAGTACCAAAAAAAAAAAGTATGTACTATATTCATAACTTCTATAAATTATTCCAAAGTAAAAGCTTGTGGAAAGAACCATACCTATGACTTGCTGTAGGCCCACTCTCTTCTAGTCACTCTCTTCTGCTCTGGGTCTCGTGTGTGTCATTCCTCTCTCAAGACTAAAGTTCAGTCATGAGCTCGAGACGGCGCGGTGAACAGGAACTAACAATCTGTGTGACTGCTAAACGTATAGAAGGCCCTATTTTTAGAGCCCTGCAAAGCTTGCTTCTCTTGTAACCCAGTGAGGTAGTACGGTGACTTTTCTCACTATGTACATGAGGAAATTGCACAGTGAGTCTAGGAGGCTTGATAAGGTGCACAGTTAGTTTGTGACAAAGCCAGTGCCTCAGTCCAGCTATTCTTTTGGAGGTTGGGCTCTTTGCCGTGAAGCTGTATTCCCAGTACAGTGTCTTTGGGGCCCCAGGCAGTAGACCCTAGATAGTAGGCACTCAAATGGTGATAGATGGACAATGAATTAGTGAATATAGAAACAACTTCTGGGGGTTAGAAACAATAAAATTCTGATTTTATAACATATTTTCCATTTTCATTTAGATCAGAGGGTGTAAATTCAAATGCTAACTTCTGTAAGGCCAAGAGTTGACTAAAGATCATTTCTAGGAGACAGCTCCTAGCCCTGAGCACCTGATGATTGTGTCATGGTGAGATAATATTGTGAGAAAGATACGTAGAGAAGGGGAATTTGGGCTGCTGGGGAGGGTGTGTGTGTGTGTGTGTGTGTGTGTGTGTGTGTGTGTGTGTGTGTGTGTGTGTGTGTGTGTGTGTGTGTCTATATATATG
>NW_022900934.1:11488023-11492880 GCF_012274545.1 Fukomys damarensis
AACTCAGGTCCTTGGCGCTTGCAAGGCAGGCCACCGAACCACTGAGCTAAATCCCCGGCCCCAGGCTTATAATTTTAAATAGTGTGGTTGGGAAGGTTGCACTGAAGTGACAGCAGAGGAAAGACTTCAGGGGCTGTGGCTGTTGGGAGGAGGGGACAGCTTGCATGGAGGGGTCTCTGGGGTAGCAAGGTGGCCACTGTGGGTGTAACAGAGCAGGTGAGGCTAAGAGAGCTGACTGAGGTCACAGACAGGAATCAGATCATTGAGGAGCTGGTGTAGACAAATTTGTTCTGAAAGGAGCCAGATGGAAATGTGCTTTGCGGTGTCCGTAGCAGCTATCGACTCTGCCTTGTGGAGCTCAGGCAAGGTAGACACTCCGTGAACAGAGCACGGCAGCGGTGCTCCAGTGACAGCCAGCAGCTGTGTCCCGTGTTCCACATCCATGTACTTGGCCAGCTGAGGATCAGAAAGTACTCGGGGTTGGGGTGTGCTCAGTGATAGAGTACTTGCTGCCCTGCATGAGGCTGTGTGTTTGACTGGAGATTAATTGTCTCTATACCGAACATGTGCAGATTTACTCCCTAGCGACGACTATAACTGTTTATACACTCTTACATTGTAATATCTATATACAATGCCTATAACACCTTAAACTCTTACATGGGATTTTAAGTTCAGAACCTTTTTTTTTTTTTTGAGACAGGGTCTCACTGTGTACTTCAGACTGACCTGGAATTCACTATGTAGCCCAGGCTGGTCTCGAACTCACAGCGATCCTCCTGCCTCAGCCTCCCGAGTGCTGGGATTACAGGCGTGCACCACCACGCCTGGCCATTAAGTTCAGAACCTTAATGTTGCTTGGGAAGCTTATTATTTGCCATCTATAATCTTAAATTATGGCTCTAGTTTCATATAGAGCTCTTAAAATTGTTAAAATGATTTAAACTATAAGGGAACATTGCATAGGTTATACAAAAAACTATACCACCATTGTTTATAAGGGACCTAAGCATCTGCTCTTGTGCCTCCAAGGACGTGGGTGCTTTATTTACAGAAAAAGACAGTGGGCAGGATTTGTCCCCCAAAGTTCCTGACTCCTGATTTAGGGTCATGTAAGCTCTTGTCCAGAATTCCATGTGACTGGGCGATGAGAATTCACAGGAGGTAGTTGATTAAAGGAGTGAGATAATTTGACTTTTTGTTTTCTTTCTTAAAGACAGGGTCTTGCTCTGTAATTCAGGCTGGCCTTGAACGCTTGGCAATCCTGCTTCAGCTGCCCAAGTGCTAGGATTACAGCCGTGTGCCACCCTGCGTGGATGGCTATTTTGAACCTTATTTCTAAGAATTCTTTGCTGCAGAGTGGTGTCCAAAACTCAGCCTTACTTTCCAAAATGCTCATGGTCTGTGTGTTTGTGCCACCCTAAGAATCTGTTGAAATGGCTCTTCAGTCCATACAGATATTTTGCTTACTTGTCTTACTGGTAAAATAGTGAAAGTGGTATTATGTATCTGGGTGCTAACGTGATTTAGTGCTACATATATGGCATTTTAAATCGAGTTGGCTCATTTGAAATTGAAAGCATGAGACAGTGACAGCTGAAAGGTAGCAGTCAAGTTAGAATAAATTTCTCCTTTTGGAAATAGAACAAATTGTATTTAACAAGAGATTTTTGAGAACATAATTTTATAGCTTACTTGTTTGACATATTGCTGAGCCTAGGACTTCTGTAATGTTTCCCTGTTGCTTTGAGGCAGATGTAGTTTAAAAAGGAGTTATTCGCTACATCTCCTACATAATCTACTCTTTGCCCCATAACAGCAGTATTTATGACAGTGATATGACAGTGAAACGTTGCTCACCTTTGGGACTCGGAGTCAAGTCTGCTGCAAGCTCAGCTGATAGGAACAGGGTGCTGCTTGTTTAGGCAACATTCAGTGTCTGATGCAAGGCTCATAATGTTCTTGACCATGTGCAAAGAATAACCAAGAATAAATGAAAATTAATTTTTAACAACAGGACTGGCAGTTTAAAAAAAAAACTTACTTAGTTTTTTAAATGGTTGGAAGGAAATTGGAGTTTTGTTTTGTTTTGAGACAGGGTCTTGCTGTGTAGCCCAGGCCAGCCTCGAACTCACTGCAATCCTCCTGCCTCAGCCTCCCAGGTGCTGAGATTACAGGTGTGTGCCACCATGCCCAGCCAAGAGGTTATTTTTAAGATGGAGCCAGGTGTAGTCTAGGGTCCAGTAGGCCTTTCTGGTCATTTCTCACAATCTATTAGGTACCCTAGCAGCTCTGAAAACAGACAGCTGTAGTGAAAGTTGAAAAGGAAGTGAAAGTATACGCTGTTCTCTCCTTTTTCTTTATGGTTAGCTTTGGGTCTTAGCCTACCATATAATCACCTGGTAAGTAAGGAATTAATATTTCTGGGAGCTCGTGGGCAACTTTGCTTTGGGCTCCATGAGCCTTGAGGACATTTATTTTTGCTCATTAGCAGTAACAGCACCTCTGCTGTGTTTGTACTGAAGTGGGTCTGGAGGCCAAGGATCTCCATGGTCTTGGTAGCCCAGTTACTAATGGGCTCTTGAGCCAGATCAAAGCAGTGATTCTTGGTTTGTTTTTATGTAAAATGGGAATAATACCCTCTTCCTCAAAATTAAATGAAACCTCTTAGCCTTCAATTTCCTTCTTGATTGAGGGGTGTGCAGGGAAGAGGTTTAAGACTAGCATGTCCCTGGATTGCTCCCAGGGCTCAGTGACGATGTCTTTTACCAGGCATGTGTCAGGAAGCTTTTTTGTAGATCTCTTGGCCAGCTGGTTACTCGGCCTGCCCTTTGTGACTACATTGACATCTGTGGGTGTGTGCGCTTAGGGTTCACAGTCAGTGTCTGAAATGCCGTAGGACGGCTTCTACGTTCTTGAGACAGCAGGTCAGTAAGCAGGAAGGGCCTGCACTCTTGTCTAGATCGTTCTCTGTCCTGGGCTGTAACTAACGCTATGACGCATTTTCAGTTGTGATTTGAGTTCCAGGGTTGCTTTTGCTTGTTTATTTTGATTCTCTTGGGCTATATCTGGGAAATTAGAAACCAAGTTGACCTTTATACCTACCTTCTACCCCCTTTATGGGGTACCCGGAGTAGGACCCAAGTAACTCAGGGCCTTAGGCCTTAGGCAAGGGCTCTACCACTGAGATACAGCCCCAGCCCTGACCTTCATCCTTTACTTTAGCCCAGGACCTCTGTCCTGAATCTGGTTAGCATGTGAGGAGGGGAGAGTTCCAAGCTCACTCCGGGTCATCTGATTCTTTACCTTGTTTTTTTTTCTTCACTGTGAAGAAAAACAATGTTTATGTTTTAAGGTAGAAAATGTGCTTTAAAAGATATTTTTCCTGTTACATCCAAATTCAGATGTAATCGGTGGGTGTGACCCTTGTTTTATATTGCCTTCTGATTATATATAATTTTTGTTTTATCCATTTAGCAGTCCAAGGAAAAAAGTTTCCACTCATCCCATGTGCGGACAGTCATACTTCATAAATCAGAAACATGCTAAATAGAATTAAAGTTTTCACTTATTCATTTTGCCAGTTATTCTAAGTCTCTACTTTAACATAATTATTAGCAAATGTTTACACCTAGCATTTGGGCTCAGAGATTGATGTTTACAATCTTAAGTGGGGTGAAAGGACATAAAAAAATAAAAACAGCTCACCCCAGCCATTGCTGATGTCAGTGGATTAAAGGAAGGGGCTGTTCAGGAAACGCAGCTTTGGGGAGCTAGGTGAGGGAGGAAGGTGGGCGGGGGTAGGAGGTTGACCTGGCTCTGTCAGCCTCAGTTTTGTGGTGTCTTAGGGCTTTGCGTGCTGACGATGCGTCCACACTCACTTGTTTGTGGGTTGTCTTCACGGCATGTGTGGTGTGGTACTGACAGCGCCAATGCTGTGTGGTCCTCTTTGAGCCCCTGTTCATGGGAAAGTTGTAGCGCTCGCTGATGTTCAGATTCTTCCGAAAAGGCTGCTGGAGAACCCCAGGGAACAAAGAAGTGGCAAAAGTACAGTGCTGGTTAAGTGGTTTGCACCAGCAGCCATGGTGATGTGACAGCATGCACGTTCCAGACTCCGGAAGACTCTAGGTGGAGGAGTCTGGAAGTCATCTCGATTCACGAAGGCTCTCTCTAGATGACTCTCCTTAGACGGCCCGGGAGGCATCAGGTGCTCCTGGTGGGCATTGGGAACACTAAGGATGCTGCTGCCTTTTAGGCTTGTCTTCTGAAATAGGCAAAGCTCTTCTTGCATTATCCCCACACCCCCATTGGGCCACTCACTGTCTTCTGTCCCCTCCCCGGCCAGCCACCTGGTCGCTGTTGTGGGCCTTAACCACCCCACAAGAACCAGGTGCTACGGGACTTTCTAAAGAAGACTACGAACAGGTCCTAGGAAGAGCTGGGTCTTGAAGGTGCTCATTCACACACCCATTTTAGTACGGTCTTCAATCAATAGCTTAACTTCGTCTCTGCTTTTATTACTGCTCCCAGCATCAATTATTTAGCACAAATGCAGGCATAGTCTCATAAAATTACTTAGTATCAGTGCCCTGCTGTGAGCTTCATTTTCTTGAGTGTGTTGCAGTCTAACCACAAATTAGCAAAGCACTTCAAGGAAGTTTGTCTTGTGGATTCCGTTAGTGAGGTACCATTTGATTTTTTTTTCTTTATTCTCAACAGTTAACAGATTCACTGTAAAAAATGTATGTGTGTGTATATACATATATATATACATATATATATGTGTGTGTATATATATATATATGTGTGTGTGTGTATGTATATATATATATATATATATATATATATATATTCTCT
>NW_022900934.1:11492946-11563233 GCF_012274545.1 Fukomys damarensis
ATTTATTGGAGTCATTTTTATAGGTCGAGGTCCAGAAAATGCAGGGCTTTGGGGGCTTTGGTTAGGTGGTACAAGGTGCAGTAAATGTTCTAACCTGAAGACACTGGAAAGGCCCATGGACTTTTGAATTTAGCAGGAGGTGTGTTTTAGGGCAGCCTCAGAGTACGGCCACCTGTGCTAAAGATGAAGTCACCCACCCCTTTAGCAATTTGCCAATTGTAGAAGTAGGGCCTAGACTGAAAAATGTGCTTCTTTCTGACAGTGATCTAATTGTGAAAAGCACAGATGGCTACTGGCAGTTTCTGAATGTTAGACATTTGCTGATTTTAAAAATAACTCTGAGAAGGAAAAGCTAGGGTAAGAGGAGAAGCTAATAGCCATGTTGAGTTTCAGATCTTCAGACGGCAAAAGAAACAAAACTAAACACAAAGATCCTTGATGTGCTCGGGTAGTCCCAGTAGTGCAAGCATTGCCTCCCTGCACCCCAAACCCTTGGTGCATTGATCCTAATAGGCTCTGGGGAAGAAGCTTGTGCTGGAAATCCACAGGGTCCTGAGCAACTCTGAACGCAGAGTCTGGTCGTCGGTGGGATGGGAAATGTTAATTGGCCCCAGAGTGAAAGAGGAGGTACTATTAGGATTTTATCCCTTGATAAACTTACTCTCTCTGGCAGTCTTGTTAATATTTAAAAATAAAGTGCTAAATCTATTATAGAGCACTGTAATTTAATTTTTGTTGCATTTCAGAGGTATACAGTTGCCAGCCAGGATCTGTAGCCCGAAGTCTTTGGGCTGTCTTAACTGTTAATTAACCCCTTCGGGTTTTTTTGTTTGTTTGTTTGTTTGTTTTTTAAATTTTTTACCGGCCATTTTCAGGCCCAGACACAGCCCATCCTGAAGATGCTAGATGAAGGGGGAGTTAGGGGTGCAGTTGGCTCTAGTCTTCTTTAGAATTGTTCCCCTGTCCTCTTCTCTTTCTCTTCCCCTCTGTTTTTACCCTGGGCTCAGTGCTTCAGTGAAGGTACAGGATTTTTCCTTCTTGAAGTTTTGGTTTTTCTGTCTAAGTTCAGGCTTTAGGAGCAGCATTGGCCGAGAACTTGGCTGGCTCCAGATGCTGTCAGTGTCCAGCATGGCTCAGGTTGAGTGGCAGTGACAGAGACAGGTTTTAGGGCTTTTCTTTCCTTTTTTTTTGAGTAGGAAAAATTATTGGGGAATAGAAATAGCTCCTGAGGAACAGGAGGGGTCACCAGTGGGCTGCCCAAGGCTTTTCTAAATCACATCAATCTTGGTTTTTTTGTTTTGTTTTTTTTTTTTGGACTGGGGATCAAACTCAGGACCTTGTACTTGTGAGGGCAGGTGGCACCATGACACCACTGAGCTAAATCCCCAGCCCTTAACTCACACCACTCTTGAGGAATTTAGATTTGATCCTGAAGATAGTAGAAAACCTTTTTTTTTTTTTTTTTTTTTTTTAATTTAGAAAACCATTTAAAGGCTTGGAGCAAGGGTGCAATAGGAAAGTAATTTTTTTAGCTCTTCTATGAAACTGCAGGTAAAGAATAAAGGCAGTTCCTAATTACAGAGACCAAATAATGATTGGAAGGGGTGCATAGGATGGATATTGGAATGCTTTTTTAAATTCATATGTGAACATTATTAGGGTCTTCATTCCTCGATTTACAGTTCTTGGCCCATCTATCGGATTCTTTTTTTCTTTTTTTTTTTTTTGGTGGTACCAGGGAACAAACTCAGGACCTTGCACTTGCAAGGCAGGTGCGGTGCCACTGAGCAAAATCCCCGGCTCCTGTCTATAGGGTTCTTAACTAGCCTTGCCAAAAACTTCTAAGATAAATCCAACCAAGCTCTTAGAATTGTCGGGTCGTTTTTTTGTTTCTGAGACAGGATCTCACTATGTATGTAGCCCAGACTGGCCTCGAAGTCACACCGATCCTTGTGTGGCCTCAGCTTCCCAAGTGCTGGGATTATAGGCGTGCCCCACCACGCTTGGCAGAATTTTCTTCTGGTTTAAAAAAAATACAGGTGTTAAAGGAGCACATCTGACACTGAGAAATTCTAGGATACAGGACACTCTACACAGCTGGTTTTGAGGAAGGAGGAGGCTGAGAGGGACCAGACCAGAGAGGCAGTCATCCTATATGGATTTAGGAGAGGGGACTGTAAGTAACATTTAGAGTGCCCTGGGGAAATCCTGGACATGGACTGCCTGTGAGGATCCCCCGTCCCCAGGGCTTGGCAGTCTGGGTGTCAGAATCAGCTGGAATGATGCCTTCGTGGAAACACGTTCCCAAAGAGTAGATAACCCTATTAGTCTGTTTCACTCTTCCAGGATAGCAGTAATATGATTATAATATATTATCCCCTCGGGACACCAAGAATAATCTCCTTTCCAAAAGAGGATCAGAGTGGAGGCAATGGAAGAATGCGTGTGGGGCCCGGGGAGGTAGCTCAGCGGCACCCCACCTGCTTCGCAAGTGCAAGGTCTTAGGGTTCGATCCCCCGTACCAAAGACAAAGAATACGTCTGGGTTGTAGGCCAGGTGGAGGCTGCTTGGTGGGGAGCTGGGCGGATTGTGAGTTTTAGGGTAATTAGGAATTATTAGGGTAGCTGAGGGTGGCATGATAGTCTCAGGTTAGGGGAGTTACTTTAATCTGGAGCAGTGAAGACAGGGAAACCTTACCAAGGCAAAAGTTTGTTCAGGTTTTTGGTTATCCCCCCAATACAGAATATACATTAAGAAAAGAAAATAGACCGTGTCCCAAGGAAGCATCCCTAAAGTATGCATAGATATCAAACGGGTGCTGTGTGAAGAGGGGGCTTCTTACTAGTTCAGGAAACTGAAATTTTGGACCATTCAATTCAAACAGATTTGGTGACTGCAAGAATTTTCACTGTTGCCTCTGGGTGTGATGGTGCACACCTGCAATCCCAGCACCCAGGAGGCTGAGGCAGAAGGGTTGCTTCAAGTTTGAAGCCAGCCTGGGCTACCTATTGAATTGAATGAAGGCCAGCCTGAATTACAGAGCAAGACACTGTTTCAAAAACAAAGGAAAACAAGAAAAAAAAAAAAACCCTAATTTTTGCTGATTAAACTGTGTAGTTCAGTACTGTGGTTTTATGTTGTTTTACATTACAGGACTGCATGTAAGAATTAATGCAAATAAAAGCAGTAAAAAAAAAAAAGAATTTTCACTGTTGGAACAGAGGACCCCTTTGTTGTTTTGTTTTTGTTTGTTTGTTTTCTTGTTTTTGAGACAGATGAACTCACTATGTAAACCCGTCCTGTCCTCAGACTTATAGCAGTCCTCTGCCTCAGCTTCCCAAGTGCTGAGGTTACATATGTGTGCCACCACTCCCAGCTTATTTTTAGATTGGGGTTTTTTTTAGGGGGAGAAAGGGTACCGGAGATCAAACTCAGGACCTTGTGCTTGTAAGGCAGGTGCAGAACCACTAAACTAAATCCCCAGCCCATGTCTTGGTTTTTTGATTCCCTTTCCCCCTCCATCCATCTGTAGATCCCCTTCCCATTTGTAAAAGATCTCTACTATTGTTTCTGTTTTGTTTTGTTTTTCCTCATTGAGTTTATTGGAACATTTTAGGTACTCTTGTTTTTTAAATTTACTTATACTTTGAGTGTCTAGTATAAGGGAAATTATGTGCTATTTAAGCTTGTGTATCTTGGTTTATTTCACTGAAATTATGGTCTGAAGGTGCATCCATTTCTTACAGATCACTCAAGCTTGTCCTTTATGGCAGAGTAGTATTCCATCTTGTATACGTTACCACATTTTCTTTATCCATCATTTGTTGTTGGATACTTAGGCTGCTTCCAAGATTCAGCTGTTGAGTTGTGTTGCTATAGACATGGGTGTGCATGTATCAGTGTGGTATGATGCCTGTGACTCTTTGGGAAGATACCTAAAAGGAGGCTAGCTTATCATATCATTAAAAGTTCAATTTCTTGCTACCATAAAAAAATTGATACTCCATAGCCCTCTCAAAGCTTTGAGCATGTTTCTTATTTGTGCAGTCATATGTTTCGGATGAATATCTGAAAGTAAGAGCTGCTGGATTAGAGTATGAACATTTTGCTTTGATCCGTATTGCCAAGTTGCCTTGTGGAGACAGTTACCAATTTATGTTCCCACAAACAAGGTACAACTTATTTTAGCATAGCTGTGATATTCATTGTTATTGGCCTTTTGAATCTTTTAGACAAGCAACCTCTAGCTTCGTCTGAAACATTTGAAGCTCATCGGTTTCTGCGATTCTCTCCTGGACAGGAAGAATGGGAGGAGAATGTGGCCCTTGTTGCCGCCAGCTTTCCTGAATGGAATGTGGATGTGGAGGTCACTCAAGTATGGCAGCTGCATGTGGCCGCGACAGTGAGCTGAGCTGCACTTCCTGGGTGGAATGCACGGCTGAAGGCCTGCTACTCATCTGACACAGCAGTTGAATAGAGTTTGACAGCCTGGATTGTAAAGGAGCCCCAGCCTGTCAGGAGAGAGAGACGTGCCACATCATGAGGGTTGTGGATAGAGGGCTGTGTGTCAGTTGGGGTGATAGGGAAAACTTTAATAGTGAAAATTTAGAAAATGTCACAATATAAGATAACTTCTGCCCCTCACTCTGCTTAGTTCAGAATTAATGGGTACCAGAGACACCTAGTCTCTCACAAAAGTTTGTAAGTGAAAAGAACCGTTGTTAGCTTTCCACAGTGTATGATGACAAAGAGCTGCATTGGGGTTGGAATTCAAATGCCTTGCTATCATGTTTTGGGTATCTGTGAAAATGCAGTGTAACCAACTGAGTAAGATCAAAGCTGTAAAACCCTATAAAAGAAGGAGTTGTATCCCAATGGGGGATCGATCGGGGCACTGCCATTAGGTGTGATCAATCCCCATCGATGGAGTAAACTTTTTTATTTTATTTCCATTCTGCTGCCTCTGTGTGTCACTTGCCGTCTCCTTCCGTAATGGGAAAAGCACAAAGATGGGAGCAGGCAGTTGCACTTTGAGGGTGGGATGAGAGCTAAGAACAGAGCCATTAAAGCTCAGTATGAGCAGGTGTTGCCAACACATACAAAAGAGGTGGTAGCAGCGGCGACAGCAGGAGCCTGAAAAAGCACAAGACACACCGGGGAGGGGACATAGTTCAATGGGAACAGTCTGGCTGAAGAGGTGGACAGCTGTGGTCTGGGGCACCTTCCCCTCCACAAGGTGTGTCCTCTTGCTGGGACCACGCCCCACACCAGGCAGGATGGAGGAGGCTGTGTACACGCTGGCATCCAGTGCTGACAGCACCACAGGCTGACCTGTGATGTTCTCGGCCCAAGGCTCCTTCCACGCTGCGTAAGGGGTAAAGCTCAGGTGTCTTTGCAGCCCCTCTGTGTGTGTGTGTTGTGCCTGGATATGGGCACTTCTTATGGACACGGCATTGTTCTGGACCGTGCTGCTTGGGATTTTTTTAATTCTTAGTTGTAATTAGAATTTGGTAATTCTTTAGAGATGGAAAGATGCAAATAAGAATGTGTTCTTTTTTATAAAGGTGAAAGCTGACGCTTGTATTGAGTGATTACCATAGGCAACTCAGCCAGTTAATCTTTGTTTAGACAGCATTTTGATGGCTAGTCTCACATGCAGTGTAATAATATACTGCTAAGAGACTAACAGGTCTGTGAAGATGTTTACAAGGTATTTCATAGTTAATTTTTAACACTTTTTAAAATAGCCAAGAATGATAATTACAAAGAGTAGAAAATATGTAAAAGCTTTGATTTGGTGGTGATTTTTCTGCCTCAGTGTGAGGGACTAGAAGAGTAAAAGATTCATCAAATCATGTTTCTCCCCAAAGTAAAATTTTATATTCTTTTTATTCTGTGTGTGTGTGTGTGTTTCCTCACCCTCAGTTTTCTTTAAAACACTTTGTGTGTGAAAATTGTCACATGATTTCTCTAAAATATTTAAATAGATGTGACAATTTGTCTTAATTTTGTTGCCAAAATATTTCTTACTTTTCCTAAAAGCTATATTTTCTTTTTTATAAATATTTTATTTTATCCCATCCCCCCTCAAGCCCCCTCCCCTCCCTAGGTACAAAAGCTTTGTTTCCAGTTTTTCCCTCTGTTTTCCCTTTTTTCTTGTCCCCCACTTCCCTTTTGAAAGCTTTCTTCTCATTTCCCAGCGTCCATTGTCCATCTCAGTCCTCCTTTCCACATTCAGTTTCTCATACCAGGGAAACAGTATGGTATTTCAATATGTGTGTCCGATTTATTTCGCTTAAGAATATGATTTTAAGGTCCATCCATTTACCTATAAATGTCTGAAGCTTGTCTTCCAAAAGCTATATTTTCTCCCTTAAATGCATGTTACTGTGTACTTACTTAAACCTTAGTATCTCCCAGTGTAAACTATGAGCATCCAGCATTTTAGGTAGATTTGAAATGCACACATTTATGCTTCACATTAAAGCTTCAAACTTACTAATTTGTTTTTTTCTTTTTGTACCAGGGATCAAACTCGGGTCCTTATGCTTGCGAGGCAGGCGGCAGAACCACTGAGCTAAATCCCCAGCCCCAAGCTTACAAAATTTTATGACTGTTAAGTCTGAGAGCCATTACAGTGTGGGATATTGACACCCACCTGAAAGCCTGTTACTTACAGTGAGCATCCAGATCAAGGGAGCCCGGGAGACATGGTGGGAATAGTAGCTTTGGGCCCAAGGCCTTGAGTACACAAGGGACAGACGCTATCTATTACAAACTTGGGCCCCGGACACTGAGTCCTCTTGTGAAATCACCGCTCTGTGTGGTCAGATTACTTACTCAGACTTCATTTTCCTTGTGTGTAATACCAGGGTAATAACCTTGCTGGCAAGATGAATCAACAGGGTGCATTAATATTTGCATGGATAAACAGAATAAGTGGATTTATTCTTTATGGAACACCTGTTATACAGAGCAGAGAACACTCATCTCTGAGTGGGGATGGAGTTGTTACTTTTCAGGTTTTGACTTTTGCATAAGATACTGGTTATAAAAGGTAGTATAGGTTTCGCAGATATTCTGAAAAGTTCACTTCTTAATCTAGAGCTCTGAATTTTGATTGGGGTGAATTTATTCTATTTGATTGGTTCCTACCTGTTGGCCCACTTGAAGTCCCAATCCTGGACTTCAGTGTCACTGCTTTCAGAATGAAGTCCACACCCCAAGTCTAGCACATAAAACCATTTATTTCTCTCTCTGCTTCTCTGGCCTCCCCTCTCACATTTTTGCCGTGCATAACCTCCATTTTGGTCACATCAAACTACTTTTAGTTCCTCAGATGTATTCTCCTCTTTATTGCTCTTTGTCTTCACTTGTGCCATTCCATTCCTGTTTCAAGGGCATGGTCTAGAGTCCCCTTTTCTGAGAGTTTTTCCAGGCCTCTTCTCATTGTAGTCCAGTAGCCACTTTCCTGTGTTGTGCACATAGGTGGCTCGAGATTGGCCCCACTAGGCTATTCTCGGAGGAGAGGGTGGGGCCAGGGAAATGTGCAGGCTTCCTGTGAGCCTTCCACTCAGGGTGACTGCAGGGACTGTGTCTTGTTTACATGACTTCATCCCCAGAGAGGAGGGCAGTCTGGGCACATAACACACGGGTAATGAATGTTGAGTGAGTGCATGCGTGCCTGAATTACAGTTTGAAATATTTATAGGAGTTTTGTGTCTCTGTGACTGGTGCTTTGTGTCTGTCTTACTTTTAAGAGATTTTTAGGACTTTTCTCATCCTCCCCTTGTGGAAATTCTAAGTCCAGCAGAAAAGTAAGTAACCTGTTTATCCCTGCACTTGTAAAAAATTTAACATCAGCTCTTTATTTGGGGAAAACATTACAAATCTAGAAAGACTTTGAAAGACTACTACAGTGATTACACAGCGTGTATTCATGAGTTCTAGCATTTTACCACATTTCTTTTATAGATCAGTACATAAACCCATGCATGTGCATACACACACCTTTTCTGAGCCACTTGCAAAATAAAGCTTGTAGATATTTGATAAATATTCATCTCCAAAGAGTAATGGCATTCTGAGTAATCACAGCACTGTGGTTACGCTTAAGAAATTAACATGGATTCAGTCATATCATCTGAAATACATTCCATGTTTAGTTTTTTTTCTCATTATTGAGTTTATTGGTGCATTTTAGGTATACAGTACAGTTACAGTCATCATTGGGGTCTTGTACCCTCACATGACAGATCTGGGTTCTCATTTTTTCCTCATACCCCTGCCCTCCCTTCACCTCCCATCCTCCCTATTTACAAATACTTTGTTTCCATTTTTTCCTTTTCTCATATTTTTTCTTGTTCCTTATTTCCTTCCTTTCCCCTGTACTTCCTACTTCCCCATACACCTTACCATGTTTAGTTTTTTTAGTCTCAAAATCTTTTATTTTAGTCTCCTCTTGTTTTCTAATCAGAATTTAATGAAAGCTCATCCATTATCTTTCGTTTGTCTGTTAAATGTAGCACAGTTCCTGTTTTTTTTGTTTTTTTAGTCCAGACCAGTTGTTTGTAGGGTAACCCTGCATTCTGGCATTATGTTCTTGTTTCCTCTTAAGTAGGCTGGCAAGACTGTTACGTAGGCGGTGTTGGATCCTCTCGTTCCCGTCATAGTAGGAGGCACAAGGCGTGGGTTGCTGTAATGTTGAGGTTGCTGAGTTGGAGCATTTGGTGAGGAGGGCCTTGCCCGAGTGAGTCTCTCCTCTGCAGAAGTTACCTTTTTTGCTGAGAGATCGACATGGAATATGTGGGGTGAGGCCCTACACTGTGTTGCAAGACCGTGTTTCCCAGTCCCCTTTGGCCGAGGGATTAAACGTGATTGATACTCCTGCCGTGACTGTCTCGGTACCGTAGAAGACAGCTGATGTGGTTTAAATCTGGAATGTCCCCCCAAGTCCTGGCGGCAGGACTTGTGAAGGTAATCGTGGGGTGCTGCAGCTGGGGTGTAGCCTGGAGGGGGTGTCCCCCCCCTCTGGCTCCCTGCTTCTCTCTCTGCTGCCTGACTGCCAGGCCCTTCCACCACGCTGTTTCTGCCTTGGCGCCAGCCAACTCTGGACCGAAAGCTGCAAACATGAGCCCAAGTGAGCCTCCCTGCCTCTGAGTTCTGTGTGTCGGCTCTGTGTCAGAGATGAGGAAGGTGACTGAGACAGCAGACCTAGACGGAGTTGCTTCGCGGTTCTTTCGTTCTTAGAGTATATCCTGCAGTGACTGTACCGTCAAGAGTACTGCGTTCAAAAGTCGCTTGAATTATTTTTTGTGGGTTGTATCTTCAGATTGATTCACAAAATTAGAATTTTAGGATTTTTTTTCCTCTTTCTTTCTTTCTTTCGTTTGTTTTTTTGGGACAGGGTCTCACTATGTAGTTGAGACTGACCTGGAACTCACTATGTAGCCCAGGCTGGTCTTCAACTCACAGCGGTCCTCCTGCCTCAGCCTCCCAAGTGCTGGGATTACAGGGGTGTGCCACCACTCCCAGCTCTCTTTTTCCCTTTCTTACATACAATTTTTAAAATGTGAAATATTAAAAAGTGTATTTAGGTCTTAATCCTGTCCTTATCCTCTTCACCCTTCTCTAGATCATACATAGCTTCTGGTTTACCCGTCTATGTTTCTTTGTGTAAAAACATGTGAATACATATAAAATTTCCCCTTCTTTTTTTCCCTTTCTCTCTCCACCCCCAATGGGGGAGCCTTTGCCTTGTCTCCAGCACTGTAGGTCAGTGGTGCCTGCCTGCCTTGGACGTTTACATGCAGGGCATCCTACCACACTTGCTTTTGCTCGGCTGATAATAGGGAAGGTTCATGAGGTTGCGCACAGTTCCATTAATTTCTGTTGCTCTACTGTCCCTGCAGATCGGGGTAGCCTTGTCACCTGATCAGGCCCAAGAACATCCCCCAAGGAGGAGATGAGGACCCTAACTCACCCACAGGGAAGAGATTGTAGGTGACTTGCGTCTGTGTGCCTCCGTGCGGAGTGAGAATCGTAGAACATTGTCTGGGGAAAGCTGCATTTGAGAACTGGTGACATTTTCTTAGGAGTAGGTTTGTGCAGTAAAGCTGGCTTAGTGTAGAGTGTTTGGGGCTCTTCTCAGAAAGGCGTAGGGCTAATGCAAAGTAAAGAGAAAGGTTTGACATCTCATACGTACACCTCCCCAAGCATGGTAGAGCTCAGAAGACCACATTGTGAATTTTCACAGTTCTCACTCATTTATTTTCTTACATGAAAAAAACCTTACTCATTTGCCCATATGGTCATTGTGCACCCTCTGTGTCCCAGGTGCCCTGCTGACCACTGGGGCTAAGCACTCAAGGGAGTGGAAGGGGCACCCCTAGCCCTGTGCAGTGACGTGGGGGGCAGTCTTTAAAACGTGTAGTATGTTAGAAAAGTGAGGCTGAGAGGGCAGTTGTATGTGGGGTGTTTCTGCAGGTGTGGCACGTTCTGGGACACGGGTTGTAAGGTGTGTCAGAGGGGCTGGCTTTCTTTTCTGCTTCTTAGCCTTCCCTTAATTACCAAGCTGACTGTGGCAAACATCAAGGGTGTGCACGCTTAGGGTTAAAAACTGTAAACTGCTTGTACATAGGAAGACCCTTGCTTCTTTCTTGACCTCTGCATTCACTGCGTCACAGTATTTTATTTTGCTCCTAATCTAGAAAGTCAGATTTCATTGTTTTGTGAGGAGTTTTTGTGAGTCACAATCATTCTTAATGTGTGTATTTGAGTAAAAATTGTGTTACCTGCTTCCCAGGAAGGTGAGGCTGACTGGAATTCTAATGGAGAAGGGAGAGGCTGTCTTCCTGTTAGCAGCCGTGGTGGGGAGGAAGAAAGGCTCTTGTCTGTGGCCAGAGGTAGAGATGCAGCTCTATTCCTGAAGTGCTCCAGGTAGAGCCAAGCCCCAAGGAGGCTTACGCTGGCCTCTGGGTGGAAATTTCCCATTGTGTAAACATGAATGAGGCTATTACGGTTATGAGAGATTCTCATAATAATGAAATAATGAAAGTTAAAATGGATTTTTACTAAGCTCAAATGTGTGTTAAATATATTCTTTTACCAGTTCTCACAGTGCATTATAGTTTCTTGTTCAGTTGTTTCTGTGCATTTCATATTCTGGGTTGTCTCGCCCATCCCTGCTCTCCAGACCTAATACTATACACTGAACAGGAGGTGCTCAACAGCAACTTCTTCAAACAGTACAGGATTTAACCACTCTACTAATTTAAAATTGGGTTTTTAACAGCAATTCAGCTGCTGTTAATGGGACCGTGTTATTGGAAAGTACTGCTTTCAAAATTCACTGAAATGTTACATTAAACCTAGAACAAACACCTAACTATTTTTGTGGGGGGTACTGTGAATCAAACTCAGGACCTTGTGCTTGCGAGGCAGGTGGCGGAACCACTGAGCTAAATCCCCAGTGGAACACCTAACTTCTTTGTCTCACCCCTAGGGTTTTCACTGAACCGTGTAACTGTGGACAGATACCTGGAGGGCTTCACTTCTTATCTAAAGTACAATGCTGAGATGACAGCACTTCTGTAAGGAAAAATGAAGCCTAAAATGGCTACACATTGGGGGGCTCAGGGGAGGTTTCCAGTGGACATTAAGTCCAAGTCTTCAAGGTCTCAGCACAGAAGTACCTCCTCCGTCTCAGTGGGAATAGCTGGCATCACGAGGTGATCCTGGCACCCAGCCACTGTTGTGTGCTGTGGTATAAATGTAGACTTCCTCGAGGGCTGTGGGAGACTGATAAGCAGCTGAGGACTGCTGCGAGGATAGGTGGCTCGGGTTCTGAGGGGGCTGCGGGAATCTCAGGTGAACCTCCAGTCTGCACTGGTGACAAGACGGCTTCACAGAATGTAACTTATAGATGAGCTCATTTAAATTGAAAGAGACCTGTGTATGCATAGGTGACTTCCTTTAGGCCAGAATTATGGGCTGAACTTAGAACCGAGGCTTTTTTTTCCAGTACCAAGGATTGAACTCAGGACCTTGCACTTGTGAGGCAGGCACGGTGCCACTGAGCCAAGTCTCTGGCCTGCGCCAAGACTTTTAATAGCTTGTGCAGTCCTCCAGCTTGATCTCTGTGACCAATCGCATATGCACACAAGAGAAGAGAAGGTAGCTTAGAGCAGCATCACTAATAAGCTTAAGGGGATTTCACCTTCGGCAACCCTAATAAGAATCAGTAATATAGTATGACTGCTGTTTACAGTAACATTCAGGAAATATCAATTGAATACCTAACCAAGCGATGGAAGTTTTAAAGTCTGCTAATGGAAATAATCCCGAACAATTTCCTGAAATGAGCTCTGCGGAGAATCACTTGATGTTACTTGTTATTATGCAGGGGGAGGTTCTGGTTTGGCAAATGGTGGGTTAAGTAACTGAGCACCACTATTCTGGGGATTTCTGGCCTTGAATTATGTGTATTGTGAATCTCTAAAAGGGGCTCAAGCTGACAGTTCTTTTGTAACAGATGGAATAAGAGGCTGCTGGTGGCTTGCGTGTGTCTGGGCTCATCTGCCTGCACCTGGATGGATGGATCCCCGTTGGCGTGGGCACCCCGCTTTGTCAGTGCAGCCAGCAGGGATTCAGAGCGAGTATCAGGACAGGGAAGGAAACTGGGTAACCGTGGGGGAGCACATAGAAGTGGGCTGTCAGGTGGGTGGGGGTGGCTGGGAAAGGGTGAATGAGAAGCTGGGGCGAAAAGTGACTGGGAAACATTCTTGTCCCGGCCCAAAGTAGAATTTTCTTTGCAGATGGCTGTGTCTTGCAGATTGTCCCTGTGTTCTTGGAAGTCAGTTCCTGGTAGTGTGGAAGTATTAGATGGTATTAAAGAGTGTTCTTTAAAATTCGGTCCAGTCCAAAGTCTGTGAAAGTGATTATTTCCTTTTGTTTGGCAATGTTTATTTCCTTGGTCTTCTTTTTCGAAGCCATTGTACTAGTTCCTGTGGATAATTAGACAAGATATTCATATGTGGTCTGTGTGAATTTATTAGTTGAATAATAGCACTAACACATGAGACATTGTTAGCAAACTGAGATGTAATGTGATGCAAACCATGCTTTTGGTTGTCTATTCAAGAAAGACGAGCATGGTGTGGAAGCTTCCTCCCAGACTGTGGGCTTGAATTTGAAGACTGATAGGATTTGGACAGCAGAAAGAACAGTCCCACCACAGGTCTGTAGCAAGCTGGGGTGGAGGCAGAAGACACAGAAGCTTTGGAGCAGAGCCGAGGCAGCATCTGGCAGCATTGTGTGGGAGATAAAGACTTAAGAGCCAACTCCTTAAGAGTAATTATTTAAGGGCTGGGGATTTAGCTCAGTGGTGCCACTGCCTGCCTCGCAAGTGCAAGGTCCTGAGTTCGATCCCTGGTACCCCCTCCAAAAGGATGAAAAAAAAAAAAGTATTTGGACAACCTGAAGACCAAAAGTTGGCTGTAAATTGGATTCTCTTGCTGGCCTCTTAGCATCATTATGGGGAATGAGAGAAGGAAATTGGCCATTTAGTCTGTGATACAGGCTGCTTACTCTGTTGTGTAGCCCAAGTTCGCTGGAGCAGTGGCCCTCGGGCCAGTGGCGTTAGTGTCACCTGTGAGCTGGGTACATAGTGGACATTCCTAGATGCCACTCAGGCCTGCTGAGTCAGAGTCTCTGGGCACGGGGCACAGCAGCCGATTGCAGAGGCTCTTGAGTGGTGAGTGGCATTGTGTGCAAAGGCTGCCCTAGAGGAGTCTTCCAGCTCGGTCAGAATCCCCGAGACGGGAGAAGATTTTAAGAAGGGTGGGAGCAACCGTGTTCTTTGCAGTATCGAAGGCCGTAGGGAATTCTTTGCGGCACCAAACTAAAAGTTCTACACATGATGTTTAATAAACACTTGTTTATATATTATTGATGACACCTGCTGTAGTCCTCTGTTGGGAGATGAAGATTTCAGAGCTGTGGGAACGCACATAGCCCAAATGATGATGCCATGAGGAGTCTGATATTAGGCTTAAATCTTACGTTTAACAGTTTTTAGGGACCGTCCACCTTCTGTGACCTGACACTGTGCTCTGTGCTGGAAATAGAAAATAAGATGTTGCTCTAGTTTCATAGGCTCCACAGAATTTTGTATATGGGGGGGAGTTTTGAAACTGTTTTCCTTAGCTTTTTCTAGCCACTAGATAGTAGCATCTGATCTGTTCTCTGTGTCCGGAGATAAGCATGTGGTTGTCTTCCAGTCAGTGTAAAGCCTAATTTGAAACCACTACCTCTTTTTTTTTTCTTGTGGTGCTGGGGATGGAACCCAGGGCCTCCCATATGCCAGGCAAGTGCTCTACCACAGGGCCCCACCCCCAGCCCATCACGACCTCATTTCTGGAAGCACCGAACCCTGATGTGTAGCTCGTAGAGATAGAGTTGAAATATTTTGAAAGACAATGTCCCTGTTTCAGGTTAGTCGTCTAGGGTTTTCAATACTGAGGAGTTATACTAGTTAGTTGGTTTTTCCTCCCATCCCCCAATCACCATTACTCAAACACCGTAGCTTGGAGAATAAAGGAAATTGCCTTTGAGTGTCATCATTCATCCAAATTCAGTCATCATTTACTTCTCACTATGTATACGGCACTGTTAATAATAGAAATCCACAAGTTATATGTTGCTGAAGAGCCAGAATTGACAGCTCAAGGCCATGCTTAATGAGTGTGGAGGAGTAGCCTGGGTCTGTGCTAGCCAGGCTGGAGATCAGCAAAGTGCTTAGAAGATTCCACTTTCAAACACACCGGTTTGGATTTGTAAAGGGGCCGTTCGTGTACGACATCCCCCTTTCACAGGGAAAAGTGAGTCAGAATGACTGGCTAGAAGGCTGTATTGTCAAGCCTTAGAATTTCTTGAAAATAGCTGGCATACTGTTTGAGATTGCAAATGGAACAGACACAGTTCTGTTCGGATGTGTTTGTGAGCTTCCAGTTTTTTATGCTAGAGATTTAAGGGGCAGCCAAGTGATGACAGTCAGTGATTGTCAGGTGGATCTGAATATGAATTTGTTCCAAGGATGTATAATTGACACTCAGACCATGCTGCTTGCACTTTCCTCACTACTGTAGATATTTGGGCTGGTAGGGTGGGGACTCAGGACTCTGACACTCTGTGTTAATCTACTTTTTCTCTCCAGACCCCCTCAGTGGTTAAAGCTTTAGTCTACCACTTTAAAAAGATTGTTCAGAACAGACTAGATTTCAGTGTCTCCAGAAAGAATGGTCTTGTCAGGCGTGGTGGCGCACGCCTGTAATCCCAGCACTCAGGAGGCTGAGGTGGGAGGATCACAGTGAGTTCGAGGCCAACCTGGGCTGCATGGTGAGTTCAAGGCCAGGCTGAACTACACAGCGAGACCCTGTCTTACAAGGAAAAAAAAGGAACAGAGTGGTCTGTGATTTTGTGTTGTTGGAGAAGGTGAACATAGAGCAGAACCCTCTTTAAAATGTTTTAATTGATTCATTAAAGTTTTTCCCATTGTCATAGTGCTAGAAGAAAGATTGGGTATCCGGAAACCAGGTGGAATATAATTTTTGAAGTTTATAGCTTTTCTGGATCTGCCAATGACAGAATTTCCCCTGAGTCCTACTAGCTACCCAAAATGTTAGTGTCCTGAAAGTATTGACTTTGGTATGAAAAATGAAGATCAGGCTTCCTAAGGTTTTAAAGGTGAAAGAGGTTTTACAGTTCCAAAGGGAGAAAAGGAGCCCAAAGTTTTGTGGTAGATTTTGTTGTGGTTGCTGTTGAGTTGACCTCTTCTGCTGTCTTCTGTTTTCCACAGTGAACACCTACCTCTTCATGATGCAGGCTCAAGGCATCCTGCTGCGGGACAACGTGAGGACCATAGGCGCTCAGGTGTATGAGCAGGTGGTTCGCAGCGCTTACGCCAAGAGGAACAGCAGCCTGAACGACTCAGGTATGTTCTTAGTAAAGAGGCGGTAAAATGGCTCTTCCCAAGAGAGGTAAATTTGGTTTGAATAATTATTTTCAAAGAAAAAATCATATTGTGGGGAAGGAAGGTTTGGCTGTATGTGACTTCAGTACTGAAATGAAAGCTTCTGCCTAGTGAGTCTTCTGCTAACAGTATGTGAGTGGTGGCGGGATTGCATTTTCACAGCTGTTCTTTCACAGGGAGGTAAAGGGTGTTTTGCACAGTACTCTTACAGATACCCCTTTCAGAGCAGTGGCCACCAGTATCTTGCCCCAGTGGGCAGAGGAAGCTTATGCTTATGCTCCAATAGAACAAGAGCACCAAAAGCTGTTTGTGGAGGGAATAATGGCTTTTAATCTCAGGAAATATATTTCCTGGTAGGGCCTCTCTGTGCTCACTGTATGGCTTAACACTGTGGGTCTGCTTGTTTAGTTTTTGAAAACACACGTCAGGGGGTGATGGGCAGCAGTCATAGCCTGTGATGTCTCGCGTACCTCATAATCTGGCCCAACTCTGCTGCTCCTGTTGGACCCACTTATATTTGTTCAACCCAGGAGGACTTCACCCCCATTGTTCATGAATGCTTTTGTTGAAATTTAGCAAATCTCCATTTCATAATGATCATGTAATCTGGCAACAGTTTTCACAAACTAATTACTAAAAAGCAACTTCTGGAAGGGAAGTTTAGATGATCACCTTGGCCTTCCCTCTCGGCCAGGTGTGATGTTCATCCTCTGGCTTATTCTCAGCTACAAAGTTGAGTTTGCATTACAAATGCCTGAGGTAATCAGCTTAGAAAAAGCCATGCTTTCTGAGGTTTCAGTGCATGCGTCCACTGGTTGCTTTTGGTGCTGTGATTGAGTAGCAGAGCAAAACTGCATACTTTTTGGCCATAACTCAAAAAGAGGAAATGGCCTGGTTCCTCTGTTTCCTCAGAGGACATGGCCCAGTGTCCTCCAAACCTACCCAGCAGAACTACACTTAACAGCTAGATTTTTTTTTTCCCCCTGAGAGATAAGAGACTTCTCCACACTTTGTCCTGCTGAGTGCATAAATAATACCCTCCTCTTCTCTGCCCAGATAAAGTGACAGAATATGCAGGTGCTGGCTCCAGGAGGTCACAGGCCAGTTTCCTTTGCACGGAGAGAGAGGGATCCAGTTAGAGATGGCCAGGAGGGATAACAAGCCCCGAGATGCGTATTGTCTCGTGGTATTCCCTCCCCTCTGTTCCTTGCTGCAGAGGGCCACTACACACCTCTCAGAGAGAGATGGCCATTTGTGACACAAAGGCCCCTCTATCTCCTCACAGCTGCCTTTGAAGATAAGCTTTGTTCTTCTCACCAAAATACATGGCCTCTATGATTTGGTCCCCAGTAGCAAACAAACCTAAGCTCATGGACCTGAGTCTGGTGACAACCTGAAGTCCTCCCACCAAACCTCACCCTCTCGAGTTTCCGTCACTTCCCAAGAGTGCCAAGTTGGGGACCAGACCTTCAGCACATGGGCCTTTGGGGGACCCATCAGATCTAAATAATAGCAGGTGTGTTTTAAACTGTTGGGCCAATCATTGCAACAACAGATCCAAAAGTAGACATGTCTGCCCCTGTTGCACCTTTAACTGTGGCCTTTATTGTAACATGAGTGTGAAGGACACGGAGAGGAAAGGACTCCGAGGCAAGGTGTAGATGGTGTGCTCAGTGTTGTGGCAGGTCTTACTGCTGACCATGGTTCTGACTCCCTTTGCTTTGCTTTTCGGGTGCTGGGGCTTGAGTGCATGTGTGTGGGGCCAGCGCCCTACCATTGAGCTCTCCACAACCCTCGACTAGCTACATTTATATAGACTACATTGCAAGTTCCTCAGCTCTAAGATAAAGCTGTTTTATTTCTTCTAGAAGTGAATGTAAGTATTTTCAGTCAGAAGATACTCCCTGTGCAGTGTGCACGCGTGTGTGCATGCACTTTGCAGTACTGGGATTGGACCCATGGTTTTCACACTGAAAGACACCCCGAGCCTTTTATTTTTCATTTTGAGACAGGTTCTTGCTGGGCTCAAACTTGTGATCATCCTGCCTCATTGTCCCAAAATGCTGGATTTCTAGACGTGCATATGCCACCATGCCTGATTCATGGGTGGTTAAAAAAAGTAATTTCTGAGATTCCATTTTATTTAGCACCCAAGATTTACTATTTGTTTAGCTGAGGATAACATACTTTTCTGTGGTTTCCAAGCCTGTTATTTAAAAAAAAAAAAAAAAGTACATATTTTAAAATAATCTTTCTTTTGTAGCAGTCCTCTCCTATTAAGCTTTAAGATTGTAGTTCACTGTAAAGTATGAAATTTCTTTGCAAATTTTTTGAATGAGATTTACTCAGTGGTGCTTGGAAAATCAAGGGGAAAGCTTTGCCTCATAAAGGGAAGTTAGAGCCTAGAAGTGACCACAACCTAATTTGTCAGTCTTGGCCGATTTATCATCAACAAAGGACTATAGTAGCAAACTGATAAGCTTTTCATACTTTGTTTCTCCTTCTGAGCTCTTTAGACAAATTGTGGTCACTGCTGGAATAAATTGCCTGAGCTCTAAACCATACCTAGGGTAAAGAAATATTGGCAGTTCTTAAGTGAAGTCTGAGCATATTTTTGGTGTCCTAATTCATCGTGTGTGGTGTTAGATCTGCACACAGGCCCCATGCGCATTGTTTACTGGATCCCGGTGTTATCTCCCTCCCTCTAGTACAAATAAATATGGGGGAAGGGAGCAGAGGTGGAGTGGCTTGGTTGTTTGACTAAGCCCTGACCCAAACTTTTCTCTAATTTATGGTTGTCTTAGTTACTTTTTCATTGCTACAAAATACTTAACACATACATGTTAAAGGAGGAAGGGTTTATTTCAGCTCACAGTTTGTAAAGGTTTTAGTCCATAGTCAGCTGGCTGCAAGGCAAGGGCAGCATGGCAGAAGGGCATTCAGGGAAGAAACAGTTCACGGCACGGCAGGCAGAGGGCAGCAAGCAGCAGCAGGCATACCTTCTTTCTGTCTGCATTCCATTGAGGCTACAAGCCTATGGATTGGTGTGACCCACACCCAGGGTTGGGCTTCCATTATGCACACCCTTACTCCTAGTATCACACCCTTAATCCGTCTTTGCACACTACATCCAGCTGCCTCTGAAGAACCTGACCTATGACCACATGAAGCTTTGTGACTTCTCTCCTAGGAGATAGTCACCTCTAAATGTGCTGATTCTTCATAATTCACAGATATTTGCCCTGATAACATCTTTCAAGTATGTTTAAATGTCCCTTTTTTTTCAGATAGAAAGGCAAGTGTTTGGTCTTTATTCAAATTTTACCTGAGACTGCTGGCCAGCCTTTTCCAGTGCCTGTTCAGTCTTGTTCTAGAGAGACAGAAGCAATTTCTAGGACAGTGATGAGAGGTCCCAGGTGGCATCTGCATAGCAGACATTCAGGAAAGGGTATGGGAGGATGAGAGAACACAGGTGCACAAAGATGTCTTTAGAGGAAGCATAGTGGGGAAGGGTATGGTGTTGGCTCATAGTGATCATTTCCTATTAAACAGACAAGGTAGTTGCTCTTGGAAAAAGTGTTAACTTCTGTCTACTTTTCTGTTCTGACTAGTACTTCTGTAAACACTGAATTTTAATGTGACTCTTGGAAGATGAGGGGATGGGAAGGAGGCAGTAAGAGGAAGGGGAGTGACTCCTTCATCTCCCGTAGAGGGAAGGTGACAACAGAAACGGGTGACCAGTTCCATAGGCAAATGGAGATGGGTACTCAGTATCCGTGCTAACAGTTGGCCAGAAGTGGGGAGAGGAAATGCTGCTGTTGAAATTACACTTTAATTATACAGTTGACTGTAAACTAAGTGCATAGAAGCCCATAACACTAAGAATGGGAAGGGAGCCCTGGTTACAGCAGTGTCCTCCACCACTGTGTTTCCTGATGAGTTCGGATTTTCAGGGACAGTGCAGAGGCCTCCAGTGCCTGCTCCCTGCAAGATGGCACAGTGGAAAAGTTCTCCGTGGGAGGCGTAGGAGTTGGAGATTGTTGCACAGTCTGAGTCGCCTCTCCCCTTCCCTATCTAGATTACCCTCTTGACTTGAACCACAGCGAGTCCTTCCTCCAGACCACAACATTCCTTCCTGAAGACTTCACCTACTTCGCAAACCACCCCTGCCCGGAGAGGCTCCCTTCCATGAGTGAGTAGAGCTCCAGCTCATCCTCCTGTGCCTGGAAACGAGTTTGTCTTTTTGCTGATTGAAATACAGGACAGTGTACTTGCCATCTGTCGGTCTACCTTCAAGGGAGAATATAAACAGCTCTCTGCTACTGAAAGCAGAGCCTGCAAGAGTCACTTGTGTCCTGGCTCCTCTTCACCAGCTCACTGCCTGTCCTCTTGGCTCTATTTTCTACTGTTTTGCTTTGGACCTTAATTATAACCTGGGGCTGGAAGGTTGTCAGGCAGCCAGCTTTGTCTTTTTAGTAGAAATCTTTCATTGGTTATAACTGATTTGATATGATTATGATTTGATATGGTAGAAGTTATTTTCTAAACAAGATGCTGGATTGAAAACTTTTGGGGAGGGCTGGGGATTTAGCTCAGTGGTTCGGTGGCCTGCCTTGCATGCGCAAGGACCCGAGTTCAATCCCTGGTACCCCCCAAAAAAAACTTTTGGGGAGATGATGGGGATTTAGCTCAGTGGTGCCCCACCTGCCTTGCAAGCCCAAGGTTCAGAGTTCAATCCCTGGTACCAAAAAAAAACTTATGGGGAGCTGAGTGTGGTGGCACACTCCCATAACCCCAGCACTCAAGAGGCAGGATTACAAGTTTGAAGCCAACCTGGGCTTTATATTGAGTTCAAGACCAGCCTACACTAACTATAGAGGAAGACCCTGTCTCAAAATAAATTAAATTAAATTAAAACTTCTGGATCTTCTTCTTCTTTTACTTTTTCCTTTTGGAATTCTGTATGGAATTTAAAACACTGATTAATTTTCATACATTTTCTATATTTTTGGGCTTCTTAGTTCTGCTCCTTTTTTTTCTCCCCGTTTTTAAATGCAAAAGGCAAATCCTAAATTTGCAGTGTGTTTTGTTTTGTTTCATTTTTGGTACCAGAGATCAAATTTGGGACCTAGTGCTTGCAAGGCAGGGGGCAGCACCACTGAGCTAAATCTCTGGCCCCGCTTTTTTTTGAGACAGGATCTTGCTTTATATATATGTCGTTCAGGCTGGCCTTGAACTCACTATGACCTCTCACAGCAGTCCTGCCTCAGCAGTAGTGCTGGGATCACAGGTGTACACCACCATACCGAACTCAGAATTTGCTTTATGTTTAAACATAGTGAAAATGGAAGTGTTGGAAACAGCCATGCATGGTGTCTTCACGCACTCTCATCCTTGAGAGAAAACTGATGATATGGCTGTGCAGCTTGGCTGGGAAGACTTTTTTTCATTTGTGTGTTAAACACGCACAGAGGCCTTCCCTTTAAAGTCAGCCTGGACCTGTATTTATATGTAAGCTTATTTTGGGAAGGCTCGATTTGGGATTAGAAAGGCTTTTGATGGCCCTAAAGGAAATGTTCTCAGGTTATCCTTTCCCTAGCATGCATTGTCATGGTTCCACTTGGCTAGAGTCAAAGACTAGTGTTGGACGTGATGGGTCAGTGCACCTGACTTTCTGGTCAGTGAGTTAAGAGATACAGTGCATTGGGCCTAGCTTCAAGAGCATGCTGGCGTGGCCCGAGCTGGCTGCTTTTCTCCTCCTTTGAAAAGTTTAACTTCTCCTTTACTTAGTCTTAATTTCTTTCTAGACTCTAGGTAGAAATGACTTTAGAGTCTTAATTCCTTGATCTCTTCTTTACCAGATGATCCTGATATATTGAAATGCAGAGGGAGGGGTTCCCATTCCTGTTAAAGAGATGAAGAAGGATTGAACTTCTCCTGAGAGTAAAACCCTCTACATGGTGGGAAGTCTATTGTTTTTCTGACCTCTTAACCTCCTTTTCCAGAGGGCCCAATAGACATAAATATGAGTGAAATCGGAATGGATGACATTCACGAGCTGTTCTCCAGAGACCCCGCCATCAAGCTTGGAGGTCACTGGAAGCCTTCTGATTGTGAGCCTCGGTGGAAGGTAGGGTGTGGGTCATCCCCGACGTCCTGGAAAGCCTGTCTGGGGTTTGCCATTCTTCTGAGCCACCCAGATTTGCAAATTGGAATGTTTGGTAGTTTAAACTCTACCACTCGTTTGATAGAAGTCTTTTGGAGAAGTAGGTTCCCCGAGGTCTCATCTGGAGCCACAGAAATTTACTTCATTGTGATGATGAAGACTTCACCATCCAAGCGGGAATATTAGCAAAGCCAGGGATTGGTTGTTCTCTAGTGACAAATGCACAAATCATCTCCACGAAGTCAGTACTTCTCACTGGTCTTTGCTGGTTACTGTGAGACTAGGGGACAAAGCGGTTATGTAGCTTGACACTGAGGATGGCAGGAGAGGAGCTGTAGTGTGGGATCAAGCTGAAGTCCACTCTTTCAACAAGTATTGATCAGAGTGCTTATTCTGTGCAGCACCACTGTCCTCAAAAGGGAAGGCACCTGGAAATGGGATGAAATAGTCCAAAGCTCTCTGGAAAGTAATTTTTGTTTCTGTTCTGCTTTACTTTAGCTTCCTGAAGTTACGTTACAAAAAGTCTCCTATGAATTAATTATCAACAGTGCCTGGCACAGAGCAGTTGTTTCCAGCCCAACACTGTTTGACCGTGAGCCCCTAGGAGCATGTGCAGGACATGCTCTGTAGATCTGTAGTCCCTAGATGCTTTCACAGAGTAGTATGTATAAAACTGTATAATGTGCAGTCTGCATACAGTTAAAAGCTTGTATCAACTTATTTGTGTGTTTGCTCGTCTACAGTTGTCTTTGAGCATTGGATCACAGTGTGGAAGGTGTCTTCCTAGGGTTGTGGTCTAGAATGGCTTCATTTAGGTCTGCAGTGTGCAAGGCATCGCACACGTGAGAGTAAGATGTGCTTAGTTCCGGGTGGACTTTCCAGCGTGGGTCTGCGTTAGAGGACATGGAGGACCAGCCAGCCTCCCGATCCACTTTGCAGGGGTGTCCAGCTCTGAAGCAGGAGGTCAGAGGACTAACTGGGTGGCTTATTTGGCTGTGACCCACTCTAGGTGGCCATCCTTATCCCCTTCCGGAACCGGCACGAACACCTCCCGGTCCTGCTCAGACACCTGATCCCCATGCTTCAGCGCCAGCGCCTGCAGTTTGCATTTTATGTTGTTGAACAAGTGAGTGGTCCTTTTTTTCTGGTTTCTGTTCTGAGGCAGCAGTTTATAGAGTGCTGCGAGCTAATCCATCTTCCTCGTGAAGAGCAAGTAAGGCAGAAATCTTGAGTTGCTCTGGGGTGAGAGGGGAGCAGAGGTGGCTTTCTGCTGTGGGTGTGAGATGTTGCCTGGTAATTTTGAACACAGGATAGAACTTTGTTTGAGAAAAGGCCCTGTGTAGGCATTTTGCTTGTGCCTGCTCTGGTTGCCTTTAGGCTCCCAGCCGGGAAATTTCCCCTAAGGTTAGGAGGTGTACCCAGTTCACAGGAGGTGGAGGTTCTGCACCAGATCACCAGACATGGCCTCCTATGCTTGTTAATTAATCACATGGCCTGGGGCAGTCGGCTTCTCTAAGCCTCAGGATTTGGTTTAGCTTTAATCTTTTTTCCCCCTCTCTGGATACTGAGGATCAAACTCAGGACCTTACACTGCTTGCAGGGTAGGCATGGAGCCACTGAGCTAACTCCCCAGCCCAGTTTAGCTTTAATCTTAAAAGTTTGGGGATTGAAGGTGGGCAAGGCAGATTCTATCCCCCTCCCGCCCCCAGCCCTGTGTGGTATTCTTGTGTGGTCTAGCTCTAGTTCACACACTCATGTTACTGACCTGGCATCTTCTAAGTCTGTGATCCTTGAGCTTGCAGATATTGTTGACAAGTGAAAGGTTTGCAAATTACCCTGACTCCCAAGTACCCACTTGCAGTCTTGCCTGCAAACCACTTCTAAGGCTCACTGCCTGTGCTGCTGCTGTGTGGCCACCTCATACCAGAATGAAGAAAAAGAGCCCAGCACCACTGTCCTCAAGCGAAGGAACCTGGAAATGGGATGAAATAGTCCAAAGCTCTCTGGAAAGCAATTTTTGTTTCTGTTCTGCTTTACCTTAGCTTCTTGAAATTATATTATACAAAGTCTGCTATTAATTATCAAATATTTCTACTTGATTAAATATTCCTTATGTCTGTCCCAAGCTGGGGGACACTCGCAATTGGCAAGGGTGAATAAATGTTAGCATTTAAATCAGATAGGCTGTTAGCAATGGGACCTGGTCTCCTCGTGAGCTGCCAGATTCTTTGTCAATAGGTAGGAGTCCCTGCTATGCTAAGAATGAAATGTCCTTCAGAATAAAATGAGCCAAAGCAAATAGAGAAAAACCTTTCTACCTACTAGGTTTGTTTGATGAAATATTTCCAGATTGGTTGCTATCGCAAAGACGGTGACTTGCATGGGCTGGGGATTTAGTTCAGTGGTGCTGTACCCGCCTGGAAAGCACAAGGTCCTAAGTTCGATTCCCGGTACTGGGAAAAAAAACAAAGTATACTTTGAGCTGGGAATGTAGCTCAGTAGCACCCCACCTGCCTGGCAAGCACAAGGTCCTGAGTTCATTCCCTGGTACTGGAAAAAAGAAAAACAGTGAGTGGCAAGTAATGGTAATGTGTTAAATAAAAATAGGGCCGGGGATTTAGCTCAGTGGTGCGGCGCATGCCTTGCAAGCACAGGGTCCTAAATTCAATCCTTGGTACCAAAAAAGAAAAGAAAAGAAAGAAAGAAATGGTAGTGTTTCCTCTTCCCCTCATTTTCCTTACATCCTGTTACATGGTGGACTTTCCACACTCAGCGGCCCTGGGAAAGAAGAGCTTGTGTTTGTTACTACTTTGATTTCTTAAAAAAAACCAAGGCTGGGTGATGATTGATTTCTGAGTCACAGATTGTGTTTTTAATGAGTAATGCTGGAGACTTATTCACAGGTGCCCAGTGATTTTTTAAATATGGTTCTACTAAGCTCTTCTTTTGATGTGAGGGCAACAGAATTTTTGCTTCAAGAATCTGTCTATAGTTTTTTGAGATAGGATCTCACTATATAGCCAGACAATCCTCTTGCCTCAGCTGCTCGAGTGTTGACATCAGCATACACCACCACATCCAGTTTAAAAATCTTTTTAAAAAGAGTTTTTCTTCCTTTAGGTTGGCACTCAACCCTTTAATCGAGCCATGCTTTTCAATGTTGGTTTTCAAGAAGCAATGAAGGACTTGGATTGGGACTGTCTGATTTTTCATGACGTGGATCACATACCAGAAAGTGATCGCAACTATTATGGGTGTGGACAGATGCCCAGGCACTTTGCAGCTAAGTTGGATAAGTATATGTATCTGTGAGTATTTTTTTTTTTTTTTTTTTTTTTTTTTTTTTTTTTTTTTTTTGGCATAAAAGATGAGAGATACAAAGGTGAAATGCAAATTAGCTGCAGCCCAAATATCTTATCAACTGATGAATGAATAACCAAAATGTGAGGGGCTGGGATTTA
Source organism: Fukomys damarensis (assembly GCF_012274545.1). Classification (NCBI taxonomy): domain Eukaryota; kingdom Metazoa; phylum Chordata; class Mammalia; order Rodentia; family Bathyergidae; genus Fukomys; species Fukomys damarensis. Next base: position 11,518,604 of record NW_022900934.1, read on the forward strand.
GCTCAGTGGTTCCACTGCCTACCTTGCAAGTATAAGGTCCGAGATCAATCCCTAGTACAAAAAAAAAAAACCCCAAAATGTGAGATATCTGTACAAGGGAATACCATTTGCAATAAAATGGAGAGAAGTGCTTACAGGTGCTACAACATGAATGAATAAACTTTGAAAACATTGGGCTAAGAAGCTGGGCACAACGGTCACATGATATGATTCCATTTTCTGTATATACAGTGTCCAGTACAGGCAGATCTATGGAGACAGAAAGCAGATCAGCAGCTGTCTAGGGCTGGGGGCGCGGTGCCGTAGTGATTGTCAGTGGTGCAGGCTTTGGGGGATGATGAGATACGATGATGAACGTTGTGATTGTACAACTCTGTGGATATACTGAACACCGTTGAATTATGTACTTTAAATGAGTGAATTGTATGGTATGCCGGGTATATCTAAGTGAGCTGTTGTTAGAAATCAGCTAGGAAAAATTCCCTTAGCTCCTTTGGTGGGTACAGGTCAGCACGAGGGGCCACGTGAGTAGAGCATAGGGAGTCTTGTTACGTGTCTAGGAGGCCACATGTTCTAGAAGAAGTCACACAGGGGCCTCATGCTCTCTCTTCTTTCAGGCTTCCCTATGCTGAGTTCTTCGGGGGCGTGAGTGGCTTAACGGTGGAACAGTTTCGGAAGATCAATGGCTTTCCCAACGCTTTCTGGGGCTGGGGTGGAGAAGACGACGACCTCTGGAACAGGTACTGCCCAAACCCTGCCCCCAGAGATGCCTGAGGCTGTGCCAAGCAGCTGTCCAGTGGGGTGTGTAGCTGTGTCCTGAGCCACTTTTTTTGTCAGTTCAGTGTGCGTGTGTGTGTGTGTGTGTGTGGTACTTGGATTGAGCTCGGCCTTGCGCATGCTAGGTGAGTCCTCTACCACTTTCAGCTCTCTCCCAGCTCTGAGACAGGCTCTCATTGTTTGTTACCCAGGCTGCTTCGAAGGTGCAGTCCTACCTCACCGCCCCGCCTCCCGAATAGCTGGGATTATAGTGTGTACCACACACCCCTTCCTTACTAACCACTTTTCTTTTTGGTACCGAGGATTGAACTTGGGACCTTGTGCTTGCGAGGCAGACAGCGGCACCACTGAGCCAAATCCCCTGCCCACTAACCACATTTTTAAAGGTTAAAAGGAGGTGAAATTCATTTTGGTCTTATGATACAGATAGTAACATATCTGATCCATGATGTCTAAAATAATGTATCTGTGTATGATTAATATAAAGCACTGAGATATTTCACACTCATTTCTTTTTTACTAAGTGTTTGAAATCTGGTGTATGCTTTATATGGCAGCATCTGCCCCTTCTCAGTAGCCACCCTGAACAGAGTAGCTCCCCAACGTTCTTTGAGTGGATTTTAGAAGCAGCTGGGTAGTTTTCTTTTGTGATAGAGATAAGAATATTTGGAGTCAGAAATTATTTTTAGGGGATTTAGCTCAGTGGTTCTGCCACCTGCTTCATAAGCACAAGGCCCGAGTTTGATCCCTGGTACCAAAACAAAAACGTGATTTTTATATATTTAAAAATTTATACAATACGTGAATGTTAAAATGCATTGTCTACAATGTGAATCCTGAAAAATAATGTTAATTACCATTTCAGTGAGTTTGTCTTAAAGGGGTGGTAAGCAAACAGTAAGCTAACATTTGTTTTTGGGGTTTTTTTTTTTGTTTTGTTTTTTGAGACAGGGTCTCACTATGTAGTTGAGACTGACCTGAACTCACTATGTAGCCCAGGCTGGTCTCGAGCTTACAGTGATCCTCCTGCCTCAGCCTCCCGAGTGCTGGGATTACAAGCATGTGCCACCACGCCTGGCTAACGTTAGTTTTTTAACTCCGTAAAATAGCAGTAGCGTAAATCTCAGGGTTGTCAAAATCAAGAGAGAGGACATCTATGTGCCTCTTCGTAGTGTCTGGCGTGGGACAGTGCCTGGGAGCTGCTGTTTGTGTCAGCATTAAATCCTCTGGGCACGGGGTGCACGGCTCCTTACATAGCAGCTCCCTGGTGTGTGTAGTCTTTTCCCACTCGTATAGATTGTAACAGTGGATGTTCTTCTGCCCGGTTTTTACTCGTTTGTATGAAAAATCCCTAGAAATGAAATATGGTCAGAAAATAATCATTTTTAAGATTCTTAAGCTATATTATAACAGAGTGCTCCCCCTCCTACCATCAGTGATACCTAAAGTTTACATTTCACGAGCATTCTGTGTACAAACTGCATGTGGACTCTTGGTGACAGTGCACAGATTTAACCACGCCATCCCGCGAGGCTTGTGTTACACAGCTGTGTGAACAGTCCTGAGTGTGCATGGTGTTGTGTTTTCACAGAGGAATAAATGGTAACCTATAAGGAACAAATGTAAAATAATTTAATTCCCACCATATATCTATTTGCTTTCTAGCCTGGCTTTTCTTTTTATTTATTTATTTATTTATTTATTTATTTATTTATGTATGTATTTATGTATTTATGTATTTATGTATTTATGTATTTATTTATTTATTTACAGGGGGATTTTTGAGACAGGGTCTCACTAGGTAGTTGAGAATGACCTGGAACTCACTATGTAGCCCAGGCTGAGCTGGAACTCACAGCAGTCCTCCTGCCTCAGCCTCCCAAGTGCTGGGATTACAGGCGTGCGCCACCACACCCAGCTCCTAGCCTGGCTTTTAAAAAGAAAGTATGAGTTGGTTACAAGTTAATAATTTGCTGGTCAGCGTTCAGAAGATACAAAGGTGTATAAACCAAAGGGCCTTAGTCTCATCCCCATTGCCGTCTGTTTTATTCCCAGGAAGTAGCCCTTTAACAAGCTGTTTCTTCCTGTTCACCTCCAGACAGCTTGAGACAGGTGTCATCTGTGCATGCCCCACACGCAAGGGATTGAACTCAGGACCTGTGCTTTCGAGGTGGCGTGGTGCCACTGAGCTAAGTCCCCAACCCGCAGTATCTGCATTTTTAGTAACAATTACCCAGATACACAGTGCTTCATTTTACTCCTCCTTTTGATGAACATCTAAGTGTTTATGTTTTTTAATATCCTTTGTTCACATGGACAAATTTTTTTAGATTAAATTCCTAGTTGTGAACTACACAGGCAAAAAATATATACACTTTTAAATTTGGATTTTTTTTTTTTTTTGGCAAAATCCTTTTCCCAGTTCTGACCAATGTTGCGTTACAATGCCTATTTGCCTGGTCTCTTTTCTCTGTCTTTTATTTTGGAGGAGGATTGTGTAGGTGGGGTGAGTGGTAGGGATCAATATATATATATCACTTTTTTTTCTTTGGTACCAGGGATGGAACTTGACTACACTTGCAAGGCAGGTGGCTAGACCACTGAGCTGAATCCCTGGCCCACAATATATCTTTTTTTTTTTTTTTTGGTTATTTGAGACAGGATCTCACTATGTAGTTCACCCTGCTCTGAAACTCACTGTGTAGCCCAGGCTGGTCTCAAACTCCCAGCGATCTTCCTGCCTCAGCCTCCCAAGTGCTGGGATTGCAGGCATGTGCCACCACGCCTGGCCAAAGCATTTAATTTTTTTTTTTGGTACCGGGGATCGAACTTGGGTCCTTGTGCTTGCGAGGCAGGCAGCAGAACCACTTAGCTAAATCGCCAGCCAATATATCAAATTTTAAAAGAAGAAAACACAAAGCAAAAGCCTTAGTCCTAAGGTTTAACGTTGAGATCTCATCCATACTAGGCTAGCACTGCACTGCTGAGCTGTGTCCAGCGGGACCATTTTCTCATGGCGCACAAACTACTTCACGCTCTTTCCCAATCTGATGGATGAAGACAACATTGTTTTCCGTATACTCCTGGACGAGTGGTCCTTGGGGCCAGGGGCACCTCCAAAGCTGTGTCTCAGCTCTCCTCACTCCCAGGCAGTGCCCAGCCCAGCAGAGTCCCCAGGTGCGGGGGGCTGTGGCTGTTTTTCTCCAGAACCCTGCACATTCTCACGCAGACACAGGCATCCCACCTTTGTTAGATTTGAGCAAGAGCACAGTCTGATATGTCAAAGTCAGGTCCCATCAGTGGCCCATCTGCCTTCCTGTATTAATTGTCTCTTAGACCCAGATGGAGTTGCATTTAAGCCCAGCTTGGAAAATCTTCCTTTTACTAACACCCTTGAGGATGAGTAGCCTAAGTGCCACCTCTGAATTCTACTGCCCAGTAGTGACTTTTCATGATTTGTGTGGTTGCCTGTGAAGATAAGAGCCACATCACATAAAGTCGTTCATCTTCGTGGGGAGACGGAGGCCTCAAGTTAAGAAGATGCATTGTGACCTGGCTGGATTGTTTTGTCGTAGGTTGTGGAAGGGCAGGTTCTGTGAACCGGTGAGGGAAGTGTAGCCAGCCGGAGGGTGTGCAGGCACACGGCTGTGTGTCCCACATCAGGCCTCACGAGTTTGGTTTTTCCTCTTACACTGTCTGGTATGTTGTAGATTTCTTTAAACTTGTGAACTTACTGGGAGGATAAACAATTTGAATGCTTAGGTGCAGAGGAATTTGTTCACCCGGGAGTTCCTTGGCCTTAGCACACACAGCGTTTTGGCCCAGAATATTCTGTTGTGAGACTGACCTAGTGGCATCCCTGTCCTCTGCCCACCGGATGCCCGTAGAGACACATGCGTGCGTGCACACCTATTGTAGCAGCCAGAAATGCCTGCGCAAAGTGTCTTATCCCCTCACCCAGGTGACCACTGGTTCAAGTTAAACAGCTGGCTAGCTACAGGAATTGTACGGAAGGTAGATGTTTCATTTCCACTCCAAGTTCAAATTTTTGCCTCTGTTTGCCAGTTGTTCCTTCTAGGCTGTGGCTGTTCTTTGATTGCAGCTCTGCTGGTTGGACTTTGTCCTCACTTCTGCTCATTTCTACAGTTCAAAACATTCCCAACATAATTTCCAGTTAGGGCTTTTTAAAAAGTAGAGTGAAGTTGGGCATGGTGTCGCATGCCTGTAATCCCAGCCCTTGAGAGGCTGAGGCAGGAGGATCGCTGTGAGACCAGCCTGGGCTACATAGTGAGTTCCAGGTCAGTCTCAACTACATAGTGAAATCCTGTCTCAAAAAATGAAAACAAAACAAAACAAAAGTCTGAATTCAAATATTTCTAAGTATTTGTGGTTTTTCTCTTCAACCTTTTAAGTCCCACAACTAACCCCCCCAAAAAGTTCATATTTGTTTGTATTTTAATGAATTTGCCCCGACAGGTGTTTTGAAAGCAGTCGGCTTGTATTTTCCTTGTTATATTTTCTTAACGTATCTGATTTAATTGAATCACAAAACTGATAACAAGTGCAGGGAGCATAAGCGTTGGGATCAGCTACTGCCAACTTTTGTGGTGTCTGGCTGTCGTGGTGAGAGAGTGACACGTTGGCCTCCAGCACGTCCAGAGCTGTAGGAGCGGGGTGAGGAAGCTTCTGCTCTGCTTCATGACAGGGAAAGCTCACAGCATGTCTCTTAGGCTTTGGTTACGTGGGAAAGGTGGGAGAGGACTTTTGTCTAAAAGCCTGTTCCCTTGGTCTTGGACAGGGTACAGAACGCAGGCTATTCTGTGAGCCGACCCGAAGGTGACACAGGGAAATACAAGTCCATTCCTCACCACCACAGAGGAGAAGTCCAGTTTCTCGGAAGGTTGGTACGGTTCACATGCTCCCCTTACAGGTGTCCTCTGCATGTTCACTGTGTGTCCCAGTGTCTCAGTGCATGTTAGAGCTGACAGGGATTAACCACACCGCCTGTGTCTGCTTGTGCTGTGGTGAGAATTTTGGTCTTTGGTGAGAATTTGGATAGTGAGGTCTCAGGGAAAGTCCCTTGCTTGCTCTCTGTCCCCATCCCAAGTGCATGGTCTTTTGCATCCGGGGTTGCTGGGGGCATTCACTCTGCCTGCCACCCTCCCAATACAGGCAGTGTCCTGAGCTTCATGGTGCAGCAGCTGCTGTGTTCTGCCTTTTCATCAGCCGCCACATGAGCCAGAAAATGTCGCTGTGTGTTCACAAGTGACTTTGGCAAACTGTGGGGAGAACTGTTATCCAGACAGGCTTTGCAGGGGGGGGGTGGGGTCCTGGGGATTGAACTCAGGTCCTGTGCTTTCAAGGCAGGCGGCAGAACCACTGAGCTAAATTCCCAGCTACCAGACAAGCATTTCTGTTTTTGTTGTTTTTTTGATTTGTTTTGTTTTTGGAGACAGGGTCTCACTATGGAGGTGAGACTGACCTGGAACTCACTGTATAACCCAGGCTGGTCTCGAACTCACAGCGATCCTCCTACCTCAGCCTGAGTGCTGGGATCACAGGCTTGCGCCACCACCCCCGGCTTTAAGCCAAGCAATTCCAGTTGCTAAACCCTGCCTGTGAGATGGGGAGGGCACCAAGCACGTTCTGTGTGCTCTGTGGTCTGCCCTGCTGTAGTCTCACTTCCTCCCCACACACTTGCTGACCATGGCCGAGTCCCTTCACACCACTGAGCCTGGCTGGCTTCTCCTCGTGGGGGCCGGAGGGGCGTTTGATGTGGAGAAGTAGTAAGTGAGGCCGCTGGCAGCCATAAGTCCTGGTTGGGCCTGCCAGCCTGCCCCATCCTCTCAGGGCTTGCCCCAGGCAGCCCTCTTCCAGGAACGAGCACTCAGCCCCCTCTGTGCTTGGCCTCCCAGGTACGCCCTGCTGAGGAAGTCCAAGGAGCGGCAGGGGCTGGACGGCCTCAACAACCTGAACTACTTTGCAAACATCACGTACGACGCCTTGTATAAGAACATCACTGTCAACTTGACACCCGAGCTGGCTCAGGTGACCGAGTACTGAGGGAGAGAGGCGTGTGGGCTTTGCCATCGCCACCACAGACGTAGCCTGGTGACCCGTCGGGGTCTCCACAGGAAGGGCCGAGAAGCAGAGTCTAAGGAAGGATCACAGGGTTCCAGGGAAGACCGACACAGCACCCGCACAGACGCCATCGCTGCAGGGCCGCTGGGGCCGAGGGGTCGTCTCTGGACGCCCTCGTCAGCGCTGGCTTTTTGTTTCCATGAGACAGACGTCTGTCCTGCTGCCCTCTCCCCGTCTCCCCACCCTAGCGTCCCATCGGCACCACACTCTCCAGAACCCATGACGGGACGCTGGGAGCCGCCCTGGGCCTGGCTGGGCCGCCACTGCGAACACCTTTGGAGCCCGGGCAGCCCGGCCTGGCAGCTGCGCGCCAGGAAGCGCTGGAACTCCGCACCTCCGCACCATTCTTTGCATCTCCGGTGTTCTCTGTTTTTTGTTTTTTTTTAAATTACTTGCTTTGGGAGGGGATTGAGGGTGGAAGGGAGGGATTTGGGAATGATAAATAGTAAATATATAACAATCACTTCTTGAAGAAGTATAATTGTAAATAAGCCATGTAAAATGCCTTTTTTAAATTTAATTTTATAGCTGGCTCCAGTTCAAAGTGAGGATTTATACATTAGATTGCATATTTGGTTGGCAAATGCAGGAACTCAGTTAAAATGCAGTTGAAGAGTCTCATCTCCCAAGTGGCTGTCACTTTGAAAGGGACTGGATGCGGAGCTTGTCCTCCCCGGAAGCAGGCCTCTCCTCCCTCCTCCCTTCTTCCAGGAAGGAGTCCTGCTCCTGCCTTCTGCTGCGGCCCCTCCTCCCTGTGGCCGGGCACACTTGTCCCCCAGGCCTTCGCTAGCCCGGAGTCCACTGCTGCGGGGTGCACCACCGTCCCTGCCCGCATCTGAGCCCTGGGGCCCCTGTGTGCCATCCGGCGCTCTGGACTTCAGTGTTTTTCCCTTACCCTGTGGAGCTGTCCAGTGTCGGAGCTGTGCCTGAATGACCAGCTGGCTTCAGCGACTCCTTTTTCCCTATTGGTTTCTGGGAAGATTGTCCAGTTACTCTGTCTAGGTTTCACGGAAATGAGGAACGATTTTGCCAGGGTGCAGGTGACACTTGTGTGCCGTGTGGGTCGGCTGAGCTCCAGGTGAGACCAAGTCAGAGCTTTGAAATTTAGATTAGCAAAGCTCCAGTTTCTGAAGTCAGATTCTAAATTGCATTTGAATTTGTGCCTCTTTGTTTTTCCCTGAGCCAAAGCCCTCAGTTTATATTTCTGGCCTCTTCTGTGGGATTCTGGAAAATGCCAGGTTCCCCCCTCCATAAAACATATTTATATATTGTGATTCGGAGTACTTTCTGAAAAGTACTTTGTATTTTTTTTAATTGCCTTGTTTGCCTTCAGCTTCTTAATTTTCATGGTTTACATGGGTTGTGTGTAGGGCGTGTGGGTTGGGTTTTTTCCGTTGCATGTGTTGGTTCCGTGGACATATGATCCCCACACGCTGTGGGAGTGATTGGCCAGGCCTTGTTTTTTGTTTGTTTGTGTGTTCTTTTGAAGAAGAGAGTGGTATTTAGGAAATAAATTGCAATGCAATGCTCTTATCGGCTCATATGAGAGAGCAGATACCTGCCCTTGACAGTGCTGGTAAGTTGTATCATACATTTAAAAAGAATTGTAAGCATTTCGTGCTTTATACACCTTCATGAGAGAACATCACACAGAAGTTTATTTGGTTTCCTTTGTCTTACGGTGCATAGAACAGTAAAGACTCCTGCACCCTGACTCCCTGCCACCTGGGCCTTCACCCTCGTCCTCCTATCTCTGAAGGCTGTGAGCTGCTTTTGATGTGATAGAGCTGCAGTGTCCCGGGAAGGGCTTTTCCAGGACACACGAGTGCTGGGTTAGGGATGTCACGTGTGTGCAGCAGTGCCACGAGCTGGTGACCTTGTTGAAAGCCCTGTATCAGTGTCATTGCCACCAAGTGTTGTGTTGGCTGAAGGCTGACACATGATTTAATCACTAAAATGCTGATTTGAGGACAAAGGGAAAGTTACCTTTTCACTGCTTAGAGACATTTATATCCCCTTGCAGTCATGCCTAAGTTTATTAGTATGGAATTTCTTAAAACACTCTGTTAATCATGTCCCCACCTATCTGAATATTATATGGGAAGTGTAACAGTTACAGGCATATGGCCAGGCACATGTGCTGTTAATAGCATGAAATTCTCGTGTTGAAGAAAAAAGATAGCTGGGGATTTAGCTCAGTGGCTCTGCTGCCTGCCTGGCAAGCACAAGATCCCAAGTTTGAATCCCCGGTTTAGAAAAGAAAAGAAAAGAAGAACCAAATGTGACCTTGGACATATTTTGGCAGCTGAAATTCTTCAAGGCTACTGACAGGTGAACCCTTAAATCAACCTAGTCTTTGCTGTGTGCAAGAAAGGCTCCCCTCATACTGGTTTTTTTTGGGGAGGTGATATTTCCAGAAATATTCATGGTGACATAACAGGGACTCTTTTGTCAGAGCTCCTCCACCACAGACATGAGTAGCTGAGCAACAGCCACATGTAGTGATTGTATCCACCCACCAATGACAATGGCATTGGACGTAGCTAGCTTATTTCCATCACTAGTTTTTTTGAGCTTGCTCTTATGTTTTAAGAGGTGCCAGGGGTACATTTTTGCACTGAAATCTAAAAATGTTTTAAAAACACTTTTCACAAAAAATAGTCCTTTGTCATTACATTATTTACTCATGTGTTTGTACATTTTTGTATGTTAATTTATGAATGATTTTTTCAGTAAAAAATACATATTCAAGAACCAAACCTTGGTGGTTGTCTCTCTTTTTATCTATGGCAGTTTCTTCACAGGGGCCTTTCCTTCCTTTGGGAGGTTCAGCCTCCAGAGCTGTGACCTGGGGTGTCCTGAGGTAAATGCTGCCCACAGGGCAGCAGCAAGAAGAGCTCTTAGGGGAGGTGGCAGCCCCAAGCCCCCTGAGCTGCCCGTGGCTGCCCAAGCTGCCGCCTGCCCCGGTACCATCCAGGGAGAATGGCCGTGGGGCTTGGTTCCTGAAGTTCCTGAGGTCAGTCCAGAGTTCACTCTGTCGTGTTCTGCTCAGAGATTATAATCACAGCTTCTGTTCATCGAATATGTACCACTCACTATTTATTCACCGAGTTCGGGTCTGTGCCTCGGCACTTGGGACTTGAGATGCAGAATAAGTCCGGTTTCCTGGCTGCCTGGCCTTGGCCAATGCGGGTGTGAGGAAGGGAGTGGAGCCACACCGAGCTCTGGGGAGAGCTGTGGTGGTAACATGGCAGGGGAAGGACCCTGGAGGTGTGGGGGCAGCGCTGGGGCGGTGCCCAGCTGCAGGGACAGGAGAGAAGTGGGGGACTGCTTTGGTTTGGGGTGTTTTGGTACCGGACACTGAACTCGGGCCCTCATGCTTGTGAGGCAGGCGGCAGCGCCGCTGAGCCGAATCCCTGGCCCAGCTCTGCTTTGTTTTGCTTCCCGGTACTTCTCACTCTGCTTCCATATTGGCTTTATGTTATTTGTTCCTTGACTGTCAGCCCTGCTACAGTGTCACCCTCAAGAAAGGAGACTGTTCGCTGTGCCTGCCTAGCAGAGTGTGAGGTCCTGAGTTCGATCCCTGCCACCGCACAAAAATAAATTAAAAATTTTAAAAAATTTTTTTGGCTGGAAGGAGACCGCTCTTTATTCCATCCCCAGCGCCAATAGTTCATCCTCCTAAGACAGCGCAGCTGGGGCTGCCGGACCTCCCCTCCACTCACCTGAGCATGGGCAACGCCCCAGGGCCAACTCCCTGACCTTTTCCGGATGCGGAGGTAAAACTCCTGGAGCCAGGTCGTCCTGTACGTGCAGTGAACTCTCTTCACTGGAGCTCTGATGTCTGGGCGTGTGGACCGCATGGCACATCTGATTGGAGCGGTGACTTACGGGAAAGGACACGCACAGTGGAGGACATGCGTGACCCGGCCCCCGGTCAGCCACGTTTTCAGTCTGGATTTGGAAGACCCAGGGGGTTCAACATTTTAAATTCTAATGGCACCCTCAACTCTCCAATTTCTTTTTCCCTGCTGTCAGAGATTGAACTCAGGACCTTGGTTTGTGAGCAGGCAATGACACCACTGAGCTGAATCCCCGGCTCACCCAGCGGCCCCAAGCTGGTACTGTTTTTTCCCCTGGTACAAGCCATTCACTCTGAGCATACCATCACCTAATTAAACTTAGTTAAACTTGGCTGCTTTTTCCTTTCCACTGTGTGCCACATCCAATTCTTTGTCCCACTCAAGAACCTAGAAACCAAGCCGGTTGTGGAGGTCCAGGCCTGTGATCCCTGCACTCCAGAGGCTGAGGCAGGAGGGTCACCACAAGTTGGAGGCCAGCCTAGGGTACATAGTGAATTGAAGGCCCGGCTTAACTATGCAGTGAGACCCTATCTCAAAAAAACCAGACTGGGACCCCATCACCCATGGTAACAGAGACACGAGTTAGAAATCGAGGAGGTAAGCAGATGGGGCTGAGCCCTCTAGAGAGTCAAACACTACTGCAGCGGTGACCAGAGACATGGGCTGCAGGCCAGGCCTCCGTGCTTCCCCAAGGGATAAGTGATAGCACCTGGTCAGGTGGAACCTAGATAGGCGTCATTGACCTCGGTGAGTGACCAGGATCCCCAGATCCATCCGTCCCTGTGAAGTTCTGTTCTCTCCATGTACCCTTTCTGTGTGACTTCTTTCGCCATTGGATCACTGAGGACTGGGGATTTTCTCAGCACAAAGACCAGGAGGGAGAGTCTGTTGGGAAGTCTTTTAAGCCCAAGAAGAAAATAATTGTCACCCCAGACTTATATACTACAAAATTAGCCTTTGAAATTGGCGGAGAAGGACCAGGGATTTGGCTCAGTGGTTCTGCCGCCTGCCTCACAAGTACAAGGACCCGAATTCAATCCTCTGTATTAAAAAAAAAAAAAAAAATGTGAAGCCTAAAACTGGCAGAGAAGACTTTCTATGACAAATACATGACCGAATTCAACTCTGTATTAAAAAAAAAAAAAAAATGTGAAGCCTAAAACTGGCAGAGAAGACTTTCTATGACAAATACATGACTACTAGATCAGCACTGCAGAGAATCCTTAATGGAATCCTGGGTAGATAGGAGGCCACAAGCAACAAAGACCCCAAAGGAAAGTACATATCCAACTGGGAGAGTAATTAAACCAAAAGAAAAAATAAAGGAATCAGCACTAGCTGGGAGTGGTAGCACACATCTGTAATCCCAGCACTTGGGAGGTTGAAGCAGGAGGATCACCTCAAGTTTGAGGCTAGCCTGGACTACGTAGCAGGACCCCATCTCAAAAATAAATCAGCACTGAAGAAAATAATGCAATGACGGGATTCAATAAGCTGGATGATTGCTGTGAGTTCCAGGTCAGTCTCAACTACATAATGAGACTTTCAAACAGAACAAAGAAAAAACAATAGTTGACTATAGGAGATAACATCCAAAAAGAAGCAGACTGAAGGTAAAGGGTGGAAAACCACACGCCATTCACTTGGAGCCTGAAAACAATGCCCATCTTATTTTCAAACACAGCAAACTCCAAGCCAAAACTGATCAGAAGAGACAAAGATGGCCAGTGCGTACTGGTAAGGGGGACGCTTGAACACTGCAGCTAACAATTGCAAATATCTGTGCTCTGAATGTTGGCACACCCAGTTTCAAAAAACAAACTACTAGGGCTGGGGATTTAGCTCAGTGGTTCCGCCTCCTGCCTTGCACATGCAAGGTTCCAAGTTCCATCCCTGGTACCAGTAAAAAAAAAAAAATGAGCAGGGGAAGGGGAGAAGGAGGAAGAAGTCAAAAGGACGGAGAGATACCAATAAAATCACAGTGCGGGACTTAATATTCCACTCTCACAATTAGGTCAACCAGAGAAAAAAATCAGCTGAGAAACCTCAGGGTGAAACCACACCATTGAACAAATGGACTTAATATGAGTGTTTCATCCAACAACAATATGCTTTTCTCAACAGCAAGCAGAAGCCTTTCCAAACTGGACCCTATCTTAGGCCATAAAGCGTGCTTAAGTAAATACATATACAAAAGAAATAACCTACCGCAGACCAGCGGGTCACAGTGGAAGGAAGCTACCAGTCAACACCAAAAGAAGCCACAGAAACTACACTCACCCTGGGAGATTAAATGAAACATTATTGAATAATCAATGGATCACAGAAGAAATTTAAAAATTCCTAGAATCCCAAGACCTATGGGACCCAGGGAAAGCAGTTCTAAGAGGAAGGTTACAGGTGTGAATGACCCATAAAAAAAGAGTATGGTCCCAAAAAACTGGATGCATTTCAAGGACCTAGAAAGACAGAACAACATAAGTCTGAAATAAATGGAAGGAAAGAAGGTATAGAGATCGAAATGTAAATTAATGAAGTCAGAACTAATAATACAAAGGATCAATGAATCGGAGATGTTTCTTTGAAAGGACAGGATTAAAAAAGACAAAAAAGAGGATGGGACAGGGACCTGGGGATGGGGGAGGTCGGGAGGAAGGGGAGAAAGGATCAAGGAGTGATGTGTGCATGTACCAATTCCCCAGTGATGATTTGCTATGAACCACAGTAATACACTAAAGTGTAAATAAAGTTAAAATGGGAATAAATGGATTGAGTGCTTAATTAAACAAAACAGAAAATGTAATTTAAAATAAAAAAGGGCAGGCAGAGGAGAGCCAGGGATGTTGCTCAGTGGCACATCCAAAAAACAAAAGTAGGAGCACGAAGTTAAATTCTGCAATTAACAAAATGAAAACAACAAGGGCTGGATATTTGGCTCAGTGGTTCCGCTGCCTGCCTCCCAAGCGCAAGGACCCGAGTTTGATTCCCAGTACCAAATAAATAAATAAATAACAATGAAAACAAATTAGTAAAAATGATAAATACAATTAAAAAAATGATCCTAAAAAGAAAGCACTTGGGCTGGAGTTCAGCTCAGTGGTAGAGTACTTGCTTCGCATAGACTAGACCTTGGGTTCCACCCCCAGCATTGAAAAAAAAGAAGAAAAAAGAAAAGAAAGGGTCGGGGACTTAGCTCAGTGGTTCGGCTGCCTGCATTGCAAGCACAAGGACCGGTTCGATCCCTGGTACAAAAAAAAAAAAAGCACCATAAGATAGATAAAGCCTAGAAAAATCTGATGAAGATGTAAATAAAGCAAAACCAGCAAGATGAGTGCTGTAGCTTCTCCGATGTTGCCCTGACACCCACCGCTTAAAGGAGGAGAGGTTTATCTTGGCTTACAGTTTGTAACCGGGTCCCCTGGCTGCAGGGCAAGAACAGGATGGCAGAAGGGCATGGAGCAGGAAAAGGTCCTCAACCCAGAGCAGTCAGGCAGCACAGAGAGCGGGGAAGACCCAAGGACAACACAGTACCTCCTCCAGGCCACACCCCCAACTGCCCCTTAGCTACTGAACGAATCGGGGACCCCCAAGATCCAATCACCTCCCAAAAGCCCCACCCCTGAATACATGCCTTTTGGGGGACATTTTAGATCTAAATCATAACAATTAGGAACAAGTAAGGAGAAATAAGCACAAAATCACAAAGTTTTTATTACTCCATTCAACACAGTAACACCTACAACCCACTGGTTCAGGTGCCATATGTAACAGGAGTAAACGGCAGAGGACAGTCCTGCCTTCCTGGGGTTATTCTGATGGGAGGAGCTAGGAAGTAGACAGGTAAAAGTAGTGAAATGGTTTTATACAATGAGAAATGGTTTAAAGGAAAGCCAGTGTGCTTTAGATTGCGTGACCAGGGAAGATCCCTCTGAGGAAGTGACAGGTCGGGGTGAGATTTAAGAATGCAGGGTCAGCCACGGGAAGATTTGTTAAAAGATCTGGAAGAGGACTAGGCAGTGGGAGTGGCAAGTGCAAAGGCCCTGGGGTGGAACAAGTCTGCAGAGCCAGAGCTGAAGTCAATGATGGGAGAAGTCATTCCTGCAAGGCCTAGTGAGCCATGGGGAAGATCTGGGATTTTATTCTGAGCATATCTTGCTTTGGGAGGCCATTAGAGAGCCTTATGTAGCAGAGGGAGGGAGTCCAATTCGAATGTTGGAAGAGACCTCTAGCTTTGTGAGTGGCGGTCAGACTCTGGTTTAATAGGGAACCCAAGCCGCAGTCCTGGTGAGAGGCGGTGGGTGTGCTGGGCAGTGGAGTTCAAGGCACTGGACCTGGTCTGCTCTGACCTGAGGCCTCAAGACACCTTGGAGGACACTGCCAAGGGGCGTCTGGGCACCTGTGCTCCTGCACTGCGTCTGGGCCCCAGGGCCACCATGCACTGCCAGTGGCTCCCCAGTGACCTCCTCCACGCTGGGCTGGCCATCTGTCTGTCGCTCAGCGCACCTGACCAAGCCAGCGATGGGCTTGAGGAGCCACCGGACGACAAGGTCATTTTCCTGCCATGAAGACTCAGAAAGGCCGCTGAGGTCACAGAGCTGCCCGCAGAACTGCTGCGACCCCTGCCTCTCCTCACAGCTGTGCCCTGGGCCATCTGCCAAGCAGGGCCTGGCCAGTGCGGTTTGTGGCCTCGGCCGTCATTCAGAGCTGCCTTCTGGCAGGAGCGGCTCCGCGGGCTGCTTTCTAGAGCTTTCCAAAGTCCCCTTGTCGTGGCAGAGCCCCAGCTGTGCACACTGGAAGCCCTGCCCGGGCAGTGACTGAAACGAGTGCTCAGCACTCTAAACCTGGGAAGGGCTGCGCCCTGGGCCTGAAGCTCCCGACCACTGTGGTACCAACATAGATTCTTGAGGAGAGGAACTTGATTAAAGCTGTAATTTAGGCTCCTGCATCTGGTTGCATATCCATCCATCCATCCGTTAAACATTCATCAGGCACCTACTCTGTGGCCATGGTGCTGTACACCTGGTTTCCATCTACAGCAGTGAACGAGACAGACTTTAAGTCGCTGCCTTCATGAAACCAACATTCTGGAGAGGAGTGGACAGGCAAGAAAAAGTTCTGTGCTGAGAGTCATGAAGGAAATAAAGTAGACAGTGGTGTTGAAGGCCATCGTGGAGGTGGGCACCTCCAAGGGAGGTTGGGGAAATGACCGAGGGGCCAATGGCTAAGCTGCTGGGTTTATAAAAATAGTCAGTGGAGTTAAGAAAAGCACAGGAGGATGGGAGTTACAGACATGAGAAAAGGCAAGTGCAAAGGCCCTGGGGCAGGAGAGAACCTGCTGGTGGGAGAAAGCAATAGGAAGCCACAGTGGCTGAGGGGAAAAGAGAGGGGAAGTTTAAGAGGTAGATCATCACTTGTTAGGCCACACTGGGAGCTCTGGAGTTTTTGGAAGGGTAGGCAGAGGCCACTGGATATTTTTCAGCAGGCAGATGATATGTTTTTGACTCTTTTTTTTAAATTGTAATTTTTTTAATTGAAACAACTGCAAGTACTTTAGCCAGTTATTAAAAACAGATTAGGGAGCCGGGCGCGGTGGCGCACGCCTGTAATCCCAGCACTCAGGAGGCTGAGGCAGGAGGATCGCTGCGAGTTCGAGACCAGCCTGGGCTATATAGTGAGTTCCAGGTCAGTCTCAACTACATAGTGAGACCCTGTCTCAAAAAAACAAAAAAACAAAAAAACAAAAAAAAAAAAGAGAGAGAGAAAGCTGAAGAGTGATACTCAGTAAGTCTTCAATGCGTACGGTATCAGTTTTATCAGTTTTTCAACAATATCCGTTTCCACCATATCATTTTTATTCCCCCACCCAAAATGCTGAGTTTCTTCAACAATGTTATAACTAGAATAAGCAGCTCAAAATATCCCGATCGAGAGCTTTCACCCGCACGTGGACAATATTTATTCCTCATCGTCAGGCCTGTGCGAGGGTCCTCAGCCAGTTCAGAAGCAAATAAGGAACAGCTGTCAAGAGCTTCTTTTACTCCAAGGCTCTGGTATTTTCTAAAGGTTTTTTTCATAATCTTTTTTCGAGGTTCAGTTTTTAAGCTTTTCATCAACTGCTTCCTTGGAAAGTTCTTGCCAAAACTTGTGTCTTTTTAATGATCAAGGAATAATATTCACACATAGCCCCAACGTTGTAGTGATTTCCTCCATGAAACTAAGGAAAGATGGAAAAACAAAAGGATGTAAATCACGTTTGCAGCTGACGCGATGCTTTGCTTACCGATTTCTGTCAGGACTGTCTCCAGTGCCCGAGGGCTATTTCATGCCTTCTTGGTTCTTGCTGTCATCAGGATTTCCAGCAAGCCCAGGATCAGAGGAGAGCCCGGAGCCCTGTCAGGAATATCTTCATACAGTGACCTAAGGTGTTTACTCATTAACGTTAACAACTTCATCAGTCCCCGTGCCTTCACAGGGAGGTGGATCTTCAGGTTTGCTTTTTTGTTGTTCTTTTCCTGCCAATGAATCGTGGCTATTCTGTAGATAGTAAAAACGCTGTTCTACTCTGCTTGCCTCGCAAGCATAAGGTTCTGAGTTTGATCCCTGGTACCAAAAAAAAAAAAAAGTTCTACTTCATTTCATTTTGAGGGATGAATAAGTGTACACTTCTCCGGCCGGGGATTTAGCTCAGGGGTTCTGCCGCCAGACTCACACACACAAGGACACGAAGTTCAATCCCGGGTACCAAAAGGGGGAAAAAAATTGCCTCACAAGTGCAAGGTCCTGAGTTCAATCCCCGGTACCACCAAAAACAAACGTACATTTTTCAACCACCTTCCATGCCAGGGGTCACATCTGTGTCGTCCCTTCGTTCTCCCAACACGGGGCAGCCCGTTTCTCCAGGCAGGCGGCTTCCACTTCACACTGAACAGCTTGTTTGTCCTGGTGGGTGCACATGATGTCCCCTCTGGTCTTTCCCTCCGAAGTACCATCGTCCCGAAGGCCAGAGTGTTTCTTCCGGGCACGCGGGTCGAGCACCCTCAACCCAAAGGGACCACTGTCGGGCGGCCAGGTCACGGCTCCGCCCACAGCAGCGGTCCCCACGGGCCCCCACCGGTCCCCACCGGTCCCCACCGGGCACATGCACGCCCTGCCTAGCCCGTCGAGACCTGGGGCTGGGGGAGAGCGGTGGGCACTCGGATGAAGGTGGCGGCGGCGATGTCCCTTTGGGAGGAATTGGAACCCAGCCGGGAGGGCAGGAAGGAGAGGGAGGCTGGGCTGCTGCGCGCTCGCTGATTGGTCCCGGACGTTCTGAGTCCTCAAGGCTGGGGCCCCGCATGGGCCGGATCTGGATTTGATCCTGGCTCTGCTGCCTCTTGACTTGGTGACCTTGGGCAAGGACTGACCTCTCAGGGTTTTAATGTCCTTATCTGCATCCCTTGCACGGTAGCTGCAGGGTGCCCAGCACACCGAGCGCTCATGGTTGAACAACTCGCGGTTGTCCTGTCTGGCTTGCTTGGAAGAAGCCGAGTCCTACCACAGTTGTTTCCCGCTTCCTGTTATCTGCTGGGGTAGCCTGGGCCTCTGCCGCAGTCTCAGGGGCCTCAGCCTGGGGACCTCCGGGCTCCCATCTGCCTGCGCTTATCCCCCGCCTTCTGGAACGGCATCTGCAGCCGCTCAGATGCCACAGTCCAAAGGGGGGCACTGCGACCTGGGGCTAGGGCCTGAGATGGCACAGGGAGGAAGGCAGGGCGGGCAGCTTGTCCTAGCTGGGGGTCAGACCCGGCAGCTGTACCTCACAGTCGCTGGGGCAGGGCGCCCGGGGAGTGGCCCAGCCCAGGGACACAGTGGGCTGTGCACAGGGCCTGGCTGTGTCCGCTGCAGGCCACTGTGTCCTTCGTATCTGCCAAGGCCCAGGCTCCTAGATGGGACCTGTGCTGGGGCCAGCTGGCACCTTTCAGTCCCCTCCAGCCCTCAGCCCAGGGTCAGATGTGCTGGGCCCTGCTTCCTGGCAGCCATGTGGCTCCAGGGTTGTCGTTCACCCCAAGGCCTGGTTTCTGCCTCTGTGAAATGGAATCAAAACAGTGAAACTCTAATCTGATGGTTTAAAATGCAGACAAGGTCAGCCACGGCCTGCCCTAACCCTCTGTGGGCTGCCGTGCCCTCGCCCAGAGCCTGGCAGGGTGGTAAAGGATCCTTTCTCACCTACCCATGAATCATTTACTCATTCAGGGCCTTTTCCCTCTCCACCTGCTCACGGCAGCCCGAGCTGGTGCCAGGCATGGAGCTGTGCAGCTGGGCATCCCAGCAGCAGAGCTGTACCAGCTTGAGGACAAGGGTGGCTCCCACCCTCAACCCTGAACCCTCAGTGGCTCCTTGTTGTCCCGCCCAGTTTACACCTCAGACCTCAGAACGTGGGTTCTCCCTGTCTGGGCCCACAGCCACTGGCCCTGAGTTGTCTTCGGTCAGCAGGACTTCTGCTGTGGTGGCCCCGCACCTGTCCGTCCTGTGTGGAGCTTGCAAAGGGCCCCTTCAGGTGTCACTCTGTGGGCCCTCAGCCCATTGGGCCTTCTGTGTGGACAGCTCCTCCTTGCCCCAGGGCCTCAGCCCACCCTGTTTTTCCAAAGTAGAGATGGTAAGGAATTTGCCCAGGGACACAGAGCTGGCACAGGGAGCTTACGCGGAGGAGACGGCCCGTGTGTGTTCCTGTGACCCTGCTATCTCAGCTATTCAGCGGGGAAGCCCGCTTATCAGCCGCACCCTTCCCGCCTGTCCTTGGAGGAGGCCGGGCTCCTTGCTGTGCTCACCCGCCCCACCCCACACTGGCTCAAGTCCCTGCAGCCCGGTCCCCCAGCCCAGAGAATGCTGCCCCTGAGAGCCAACCTCCTGGCTGGTGTTTTACGGTCGCTGCCCTGCATACAGAGCTCATTCTTTTTTTTGGGGGGGGTACCGGGGATCGGACTCGGGTCCCTGCTCTTGAAAGGCAGACGGTGGAACCACTGAGCTAAATCCCCGGCGCCAGAGCTCATTATTCTGACTTGCACTGGGGGAAACTGAGGTGTGGAAAGGGGAGATCACGCCTGCCCTGTGATAGGAAACCCATCCGGTACCATGACATCAGGCCACCACGGATGACCGCCACAGGCAGCCTCTACAGGCGACCACCATAAGTGGTCACCACAGCCACCACCACAGCAAGCTCCTGCTGTGACACCTGTGGGCCGCACATCTCTGCCCCTCGATGTCACCACCCCAAGGCCCGGTCTGCTCACCTAACAGAGGTGATGGGACTCAGATTCAGAGAGCAGGGCGTGCCACCCCCGTGGTCCCTCAGCCTGCAGAGCACAGGGCTGGACTCAGAAGCCAGCAGAGGCCTCCCAGGCCTCGCCTGGCTGCCCAGTGTGGCCAGGTGACCTGGTACTTGTACCCCTCCCCACCTGACTCACTAGGAAGCGAGCTGTGAGAGGGCAGGCAGTGTCTGTCTGGTGTGGGGAAGACTCACGACAAGGACATCAGCTTCTCAACAAGACCCTGCCCCCTAGAGTTTTGGGGGGCTCTCAGGTGGTGACGTTTGAGTAGAGGTTTGGATGAAAGGGAGGAAACAAACTGATATGGGGGGGTAGTTCCAATAGCAGGAACAGCCAGTGCAAAGGCCCTGAGGCAGGAATGTGCCTGAATGTGTGACAGGCTTGCAGGAGGCTGGAGTGTTTGGCACAGGCAGCAGGGAGTGGGTAGATGAGGTCAGGGAGGGGAGATGGGGCAGAGACTGCAGGACCTGCCCAGTGTCGGGGGAACTCTGGCTCTTCCTCTGTGCGGGGAGGGTTCCCAGGGACATGATCTGGGGACCCTTGGCTGCCTTGTGGAAAAGGCACTGCATGGGAGCAAAACGGAGCAGAGCCCTTTCTGAGATCTGGCTGGGAACAGCTCAGATTAAAAATCTCTTTCCTGGGGCTGGGAATTTAGTTCAGTGGTGCCACCGTCTGCCTCGCAAGCGAAAGGTCCCGAGTTCGATCCCTGGTACAAACAAACAAATAAACAAACCTCTTGGCTAGGAGTCCACGTGTCTCCCGGCACCAGGAGCTCCCGAAGGGGGACAGTGTTCTCGCCCTAGCTGGATCCCGAACCCAGCACCGGGCCTGGATCTGCAGCGGATTCCTCGCCCCTCCTACACGCGGGGAAACTGAGGCTCAGAGACGCTGATGAAACCTGGGCTCCCCACCCGCTCCCCGAGTGGGCGCCCCTGAGCCCGGACGCGGAGGAGGGACCTTGTGGGCTGAGTCCTCTGCTGTGAGCCCAGGGTTCACCCGCTTGTCGCCTCTGGGGCCGAGCGGGCCCGGCTGACTGCTCTGGGGTGACTTTTCCCTCCGGAGCACACTTGGCAATGTCCGACACCAACGGTTGTCACCTGGGCAGGAGGGGCACGAAGGCCAAGGGTACCGCTGGCCGCCCCGCAAGGTCCTGGCGAGCACTGTTATTGCAGGAGCGGGGCCAGGCTGTTCCGCCGCTGGGGCTGGCGCCACCTGGTTGCCGCGCCGCGGTCCCGCCCCACCTCTCCGGTAGTGTTTTGTTGGGGTGACTCCAAACTCCACATCCACAACGGTGCAGCGGAAGCACAACTCATCTCCCCAGAAAGTGACCTGTCCGCCGCCTGCCGGGCACCCAGGCAGCCACGGCCCACGGAGATGCTGCCAGAAGCCACCATCATCCGCTGGGCACGGCCACCTGCCCCCTCAGCTCCTGCTCCATTCTCATCCCTGGGTCTGGGCTCCAGCGAGAACCCAGTCAGGCCGGGTCCCTCTCTCAGAATCCTCCGGGTCCCCATCTTTTTTTCTTTTTTTTGAGACAGGGTCTCACTATGTCATTGAGACTGTCCTGGAACTCACTGTGCAGCCCAGGCTGGTCGCGAACTCACAGCGATCCTCCTGCCTCAGCCTCCCGAGTGCTGGGGTTACAGGCGTGCGCCACCACGCCCAGCTCCCACAATATTCTTATTCCTGTCTCCCCTCCCACTCTCCTTCTCCTCCCGCCGTCCCTTTCTCTGTCTCTGTGTCTCTCTCCCCCTTCTCTTCCTTGGGAGCAGCTCCTGGGGACGGGGAAGTACCCGCCCTGTCCCGGTACACAGGGGTGCTCACCACCACGCCCAGCTCCCACAATATTCTTATTCCTGTCTCCCCTCCCACTCTCCTTCTCCTCCCGCCGTCCCTTTCTCTGTCTCTGTGTCTCTCTCCCCCTTCTCTTCCTTGGGAGCAGCTCCTGGGGACGGGGAAGTACCCGCCCTGTCCCGGTACACAGGGGTGCTCGACAAATATTTATGGAACGGTGGAAGAACAGATCTGCAAACGTCCGGCACCGTGGCGTAAGAGGTCGAATCCCAGCCTCAAACTAGAGCTTGGTGGCTTCCAGTCCCGCATCCTCCACCTACAAGCTGCGAGACCTTGGACAGCTTAGGTCGCCTGTCCGGGCCTCAGCTTCCTAACGGGAGCGAAGAAGAGTTCTGATCTCGTGTTCTGACAGCGTGGGGTGTGTTCGTCCACGCACACGGTACCTGAGCCCGGGCTCCCGCAGGCAGTGACTCAGCCCCACACCCAGGGTTCTTCCTCCTGACCCCCGGCCAGCCCCTCAGAGGAGGCCGCGCCGCAGCCGCCTTGGGTCCCTCGAGCACAGGACCTGGTGCTGGGCAGACTCCTGCTGCCATGCAAAGGGGCAGCAGCCTCCCCTGCCCTTTACGTGAAGGATCCGAGGCTCCCAGAGGGGCACAGGCAGCGCTTGTCCCACAGGTGAGCGGTGCCCTACTCTGGGGGTGTGCACGCGTGTGTCTGTCTGTTCATGCGTGTGTGTGTGCGTGTGTGTGTGCGTGTGTGTGTCCGTGTCTGTCTGTGCATGCGTGCGTGTCTGTGCGTGTGTGTCCATGTCTGTATGTGTCTGTGCATGCGTGTGTCTGTGCAAGTGTCTGTGTGTGTGTGTTCGTGTCTGTGTGTCCGTGTCTGTGTCCGTGTGTGTGTCGGTGTCTGTGCCAGTCTGTGCACGCGCCGCCATTCTGAAGAGCGGCCAGCAGGGGGCGAGCGGAACCCAGGACGCTCTGCAGCTCCTGGGAGCTGGTCGGGTGGGGGCTGCAGGTGATCTCGGGCTCCTGAGCCTGGCAGCGAACGCTTGTGCCCCCTTCCCACGCGGTGTGTGCACTAAAACTCCTCCGAAGCTACGGTGAGTGTTTACATTTTTGAAAATGGGGTGCAGTCGAAGACAAAGCGCCAGCGGTCCTCCCCTCGAAGCAGCCCGGAAGTCCTCCGAAGGTCTTTATGTCCGGTGCCCGGGATCGAACTCGGGTCCTTGATGCTTGCAAGGCCTCGGAACCACTGAGCTAAAGCCCCGGCCTCCGAAGGTCTTTATGAAGTGTGACTTTTTACAAAACCCTAAGGCGAATGCTGCTGCTGGGCGCCATCCGAGGGAAAGGCACGCTCCGGAGAAGAGCGCAGCGCCCCTGTGGACCTGACTAAGCTCAAGCGGCGCCATGCTGGTCTGCTAACAGCCAGAGACTGTGCTTCCCCCTCTCCTTATCAGACATCAAGGAAGAGCTGCTCAAACTACAAGCAAACCTTCATATGCTAACTGCTAATTTGGTTAAGAGCCCACCCGGGGACAGATGGTCAGACAAAAGGTGACCATAAGACACTTCCCCCTTCAGATAAACTGTGTCTGGAATCTTCCCCCAGGTAGTTGTGTGAATGCCCTGACCAATGTTTGAACTTCTTTGCTTGAAAAACCCTATAAAACCTATGCACAATCTTGTAACAGGGCTTCACTTCTCTCAGAGAGTGGAGTCCGCGCGTGTGTAAGAAACTTCTTTCAGTCTATCTGTGTCGCGGTACTTGGTGTTTTCTCGCGGGCTTGGTATAACACCCCCACCCACCTTTTCCAGCAGATCCGGCCCCCTGTGACTTCCGGCTCTTCCCCCAGAGTCCACACGACCGGAGAGGTTAGCGTTTTCGCGTCAATGCAGGGCATCCAGGTAGGAAGAGTGCAACTACAGCTCTCACGGAAGAAGCCTCCCAGAACTGCGTCAGAGCGGCAAGCACAAGGGGATGAGTGCAATCAGGTGAGGGCCGGTATCTGGAGGGGACATTGATGGCAATGTGTCTTTACTGTAATAAATTCAGAGAAAGTTCCGCGTTCCCTGTACTCTTCTGTCGCACAATACACGCGTTACCTCGTGAGCAGGGCTGCCTGCGGCCGGACCAGGCGCCACTAGGGGGCAGTGCTGTCCCCCTGCAGGAGGGGACCTTGTTCCTGGGGCTTGTGGAGCAGCTGCGTGTTTAGGCTCCCTCGAGGGGAGGGAGGGGTGAGCCTGTGACCAGGAGGGGGCAGCCCTGCAGTGCAGAGCCATTTGCTTCACTGTTGCGCTCACGGCCCCTTCACATCAGAGGATCAGAAATTCAGGAAATCGGGGAGCCAGGGGAGCCCACAAGGCCAACGCTGACCCAGCCTCGGGGAGGGAGGAAACCGCCTGGGCTTTCTTGAGGAATAACAGAAGGGACAATGAGGCTGAAGAACAGAACAGTGTGTTCAGAGTGGGAGACCTAAGGCCTTGCTGCAGCTCCGAAGTGCTCAATCCCACTTCAAAGAGCTCAAAATCACCGCTCCGAAGAGCTTGACAGCCACGAGACTCACCCGGGAAGGAACACACCGGACACGATGGAAAGGGAACAGCCCTTGCCTAGTCTGGCGGGAGGGCACTCCCGGAGCCCAGTAGCTCAGAGAGGCCCCAGCTCAGGGGCCGAGGCCCTTTTTATAAGAGGGATAAGGGGGGTTTAACATTCAAAGCCCGGAGGCAGGGGACAAAGGCTACTGGTCTGCTGGTGGTCAGCAGCCACGTACTCAGCAATCACGCGCTGATGGTTAAAAGATGCTCACGGGGGGGGGTCTCTAAGGCATTTCACACAATCAAGCAGTAAAACAATTAACTCTGGGTCTCTGTATCCGGCACAGATCTTATCTCATTTTCCAGAGCTCTGAAGCATTTGCCCATTAGCTCACATCATTCACAGTTGGGGCTAAGAATTTAAGATCACAAAGTTATGCAGTACAGATTACACAGAGTCCTGCAGTCCTACATTCCCGAGCAAAGGTAGGGGTGCGACTTCAAAGGGGACCGGTACACAAGGCCTCTGGGGCCACCCTCACCCAACGTGGACTCACTGGAGCTCAGTCAGGTCTCACAAAAGGCCCCGGGGTGGCTGCAGGAACCTCGTCCGGAGTCTGGCTGAGGAGATAAGAAAGGGGTGAGGAGGCAGAGAGGTGGCCGGGCTTGTTGGGAGCATTTCTCCATAATTTTGGGGGGAAATCATTTCATAATGAAAGTATGACTATGGCTGTCTGAGGCTCAGTGGACTTTGCCCCTGGGCTGCCTATGAAACACAACTCCATTTTGCCTCTGGTCACAGCCAAGGCCTCAGTGGTCCCTGTGCTGGCTGTGGTGCTCCCTGGGAAGAGGGCATCATCTGAAGACGTCCAGTTCTTTAAGCACAAGTAAGAAAACAAAAGACAGTAATTCCTTGTCAAACTTAAGTCATCCCACCCACGTTATTAGAGTGCAAGAACTTGGTGACTCAAGACCTTCAGCAGCTCCTCATGGTCCTAGGGTCACCACCCCCCACCCCCGATGCTCCCTCCCGTCGTTGCAGACCCCCCGTAAATGCTGGCCAGCCCGAGTGTCCTTGTCTCTGCCCACATGAGGTCCTGACCTCCCGGCCCCCCATGTCCTATGAAATTCTCTGGCCCTCGCTGTTCCCCTTTCTAGGCAGTCAGAGCACTGGCTGCCCTCAGACAAGGGCTCACTCCAAGGAGACCTGGTGTCAGCCTGGGACCACAGGGGCAGGCGTGGGACACAGGGTGCTGAGCTGTCCCCAAAGTTGGCCTTGTGTGAAGGTCAAAGGGCTGTCAGTGTTCCCCTGCCGAGGATGAGGAAGTGGAGGCCGGGAGGGGTGAGCGATGGACTGGGATCAGCACCTGCTCAGGGAACTTCTGTGCTTAACTTGCACTGCACAAAACACCGTGAATTCAGGACAGCTCGCGTAAATTCTGACCAGATGAATGGATTTGATTTAGGGGGAAAAGATGCAACTCCCAAACCCGGTAGATATCCAGTGTGAGTTTGTGTTCTGTAAAATCAAAGAACGAATTCTAGGAATAATGGAGGTGAAGAGTAGGAAAAATTTATTGAGAGAAAGAAAGCTTCTGTCTAAGAGAGACAGAAGAGGGACCGAAAAATGGGTTGCCCTCTCACCCAACTTCTCAAAGGTGTTTCATGGGACAAAGCCATGAGGTGAGGTGGGTTCGAGCTGAGACAAAACTGTAGTCAACTAGTAATATTACAAGTACAGTCGCTTAGGTAATATTGGTCCAATGAGAAATCACAAGGTGGACAAGTCTATGAACAACCAATAAGATTATGACAAGTATAGTTACTTGAGTAATAATGATTAACTGGGGATCCAATGGGGGGAAAAGTCACACAGCAAGCCTACAAGGAAGGAGCAAGGTTTTTCAGTGGTAAGGGGTGGGTCAGGGATCTTTCCTGAAAGATCTTGGTCCCCCAGTCAGGCGATTGATACCTATTTAGAATATCAGTCACTGCTAATCATTTTACTTAGGTGTGGTAGTTTCTCTCCTTTTACAATGCTGGCCTCCTCCATGTTGGTGCCTCCAGGGCCAGCTCTGACTAACTGGCTACAAGATATCTAATTCACTTACCTATCCGCAATTGATTCAAGGAGCTCTTCATGGCCTGGCTCTGGGCTCAATGTTTGTTTCTTCAGCCCTGTGGTACTAAACCCTCAGAGATAACCATAGCAGGGAGAGGTCATTATTTGCCTTTCTTTTACAGACCAAGAACAGAGGTTCAGAGAGAGCAAGTGACTTGCCCAAGATCACACAGCTCACCTGTGTCAGAACTGGAATTCAAGCTTGGACTCAGCTCTGGAGCCTACACCCGAGGCTCCCAAATCCAGCCAGTTCCAAGTTTGAGTCACCTGTGTTCTATTTCCCATAATACATGCTTTAAATGGAGTCCCTGCCCACTTGAAAAAAGCCACCAGACTTGTTCTGTACAAAGGAAACCTCACTAGCAAATGTGGGAAACTTGTAGCATTTATCATGAAGACTATCATTAAAATAACGCAGAGCTAAAGAATATAATAATCCTCTTGCTACCCGCCGCTGCGGGTCCAGTCTGGTGCCGCAGGTCTGCTGTAGCGTCGTTCTGAGGGAGGTGAGAGAGCAATGCCTCTGTCCTGCGGCCCACGTCACCAGGCCTGCCACACTCCCTGGTGCCCCAGGGCTGCTGGCCCCAGCAGATCTTGCCTTGCTCGGCCCAGTGCCCTGAGCTCGTCCAGAGCCTCGTGAACCGCCAGGGATGGGGGCCCTGGGAGCAGAGCCCGACTGGAGCTCCCCTCTGCTCCCCGCCCTCCCAGGCCGGGTGGGTAGTGGGTACCTCGTGGGTGCCCAGCCAGGCCTGCAGAGCCGGTGGCAGAGGAGCCGTCGATGAACGGCTTTCTTTCTGTTTTATTTGTGTAATAGCAAAATGTTCCCTGTGCCACCAACTCCTTCCTGGGCAGGGTTTGGAAACTATTTACAGATGGGAAATAATTTTAGGGAAGAAGCAGGCTAAAATTACAGCCCGGGCTGTGGCCAGAAACCGCAGAGGAGAGCCAGCCTCGCCCTGGGACTTCCCTGAGGCCGCAGGCACTCTGAGTCTGGGGCTGGGGCTCCTCCCTCCGGGCCACCCTCACCTGCCCCTCTCGGTCTGCCACTCACGCAGGAGCTCAGAACTGTCCCCACGGCCTCTGCGTCCAGCGGGGGGAGTTCCAAAGGCCTGATGGCCGGGCCTGGCCACAGATCATCAGGAAAAGCAAGAGATGAAGGGAGACGGAAATGACCAGAGGCAGAAAGTCACCGCGCTTATTAAAAATGGGCGAGACAACGCATGATGTCCGAGCACGCTCAGGACGGGCTAAAGTGCGCCCGCGGGGTGAAGGCCGAAGTGACAGCTGTGTTCTCTGGGAGGGACAGAGGGGCCTGCTGTGTGCTGGGGCTGAGTGAAGGCCCAGAGTCTGGAGACTGGGGACAGCGCCTGGGTGGGGACGGCGCCCGTGGGATGGGGCTGGCACCTCCTTCCCCTCTGTGCCCCACAAGCTGTGGGACCTAGGCAAGTGGGTGCATCTCTCTGTGTCTTTGTTTTCTCCTCTGTGAAATGGGGGTGACAGCACCCACGTGGAGGGTGGTTGTGGGACTCAAATGAGCCAACAAGCGGAAGACACTTGGGTGCTGGCGCGGGGGACAAAGCACAGGCCGCTGCCATTGGAGCTGCAAGCATCGTTGCTGCCGTCTCCTTCCAAACTTCAAGGCAGGGAGACGCCTGTGGCTGAAGCCTTGAAACTGAGTGTCACCGATGACCTTGCTCTGACCTCTGGGGACCCGGACCGAAACATCAGACCCTGGGCCCCATCGCTGAGCTCCTGGCTCTGTCCCCAGTCTTCCCACTGCCTCCTGCACTGGGCCAGGAGGTCCCCGGCACGTCCTCCTGCTCCTGCCTGCCCGGCCACCTGTCCCAGAGATTGGTCCCATTGCTGCACCTGGGACCATCATCTCTCCTGAGACGGCTGCTCGCCTCCACCCCTACCCCACCCGGGCCTCCTCTGCAGTGGCAGCGCCCTCCTTGCTCCGCTGTCACAGTTGGCAAAGGCACTGTGTCCTGTCAAGTCCCGCAGCCTGGCGCGGGCTCTGGGGACCGCGGTGACACCGGAACTGTGACAGCAGAGGGTTCGGAGAAGAGGGAGGGGACAAGTTTCACGACGTCTGCATTTCCCTGCTTAAAGGGAAGCGATGAATCGGCTTTGCTTTCTTTCTTTGAAAAATCCGTGTAGCACGCCAGTGAGATCTGAATTGGGGTTGGGGTGAAGCTCAGGGGCAGAGCGCTTGCCTAGCACGTTTGAGGCTCTGGGTTCCATGCTCAGCACCAGAAAAAAAAAAAAAAAAAAAAAAAAAAAAAAAAAAATAAAAGGAGAAAAGTGAGATATAATTAGCTTTCTTTTACTTTTTAAATTTAGATCCTTTACCTGTTTCTGGGATTTGTGAGTTCATTTCTTTCATACAAAGATGCAACAACTGAGACTCTTTCTGCCCTGGAATCCAGGTTTCTCCACGCCCGGGGCTCTTCCCCAAAGTCCGCGCCGGCCCTGCAGACACACGTGAGAAACTCAGTCCGTGTCTCCCTGTCGGAGGCCTGCTACCCCCACGTCCTGCAGCTTTCCCCTCTCACCCTGTCTTCTTGCTCTTGCAGACCCGTTGTGCACTTTCAGTGAGGTCCCGGTCGCAGCCAGGCTGCATCCCATGGGGCGGCTGACCCACGCGTGCCTGGCTCCTTCCTTTGCGGTGGACCTGTGGGGTCGTCTGCAGTGTTTCACTGTTACAAAACGATACCGTGCTGATGTTTGCGCTTACTACCTGTGTGTGTGTGTGTGTGTGTGTGTGTGTGTGTGTGTGTGTGTGAACTGCTGAAGTCAGATTGTGTGTGTGTGTGTGTGTGTGAACTGCTGAAGTCAGATTTTAGGACAGATTCGTACTCTCTACATTTTGTTCCATATGGCTCCCCAGTGCTTTGTAGAAATCGTACCAATTTCTTCTCCCTGCGACAGTGTGAGGCTGTTTCCCCACAACGCAGCCCACACCATGTATTATGAACTTTTTACTGTTGTTGTTATTTTGTTTTTTGAGACAGGGTCTCACTGTGAGAACTGGAGCTCACTCTGTAGCCCAGGCTGATCTTGAACTCACAGTGATCCTCCTGCCTCAGCCTCCCAAAGTGCTGGGAACACAGGTGTGTGCCACCATGCCCGGCCTTGAACTTTGTTTTTTAAATAGTAGCAAAGTTTTAGTCAAGGTAGGAAAAGAAACAGGCTCCACAGGAGAGTGCATTTGGGCCAAGTAAAAATAGGAAAAGAAACCCACTCTACACAGCAAGGGTGGCTGCCATGAAGGAGAGCACACCGGGCCTGGACTCTTTTTTGCCATCATCATAGATGGAAGCAGGTGTCTCAGCACAGCTTAGCTGCTGTTTGTTTAAACCAAGAGTGAAATGGGTCTCCTCTTGTTGAGCTAAACAGAATCATCGGTGTGTCAGGAAGCTCTGCTGTTTTTTTATTCTCTTCTGTTTTTTTTTTTTTTTGCCCTTTCTCTTTGATACCCTGGGCCCGTGTCATATGCCCCTGGATATCCATGCATCATTTAAAAAGCAGACAGTGCGGCCTTATACGAGAAAGTTCTTCAGTTCTCACTTCTTTCCTCAGAGATCCTGCTAAGGTCCCCACGTGTGGCCCGGCGCCTTTCCCCAAGCTGAAAAGTCGCTCCTCCCTGTCCCCTCTCAGCAGGCCACGTGCTCATGGTCCTTCAGCAAAGAGCATTTTTCAGTCCTGAGGAAACCTGGGCTTTGAGGCTTGGAAGACACACAGGCCCGGGAAGGAGGGGCTCCCACTGCCCCGTGATGAATCCTTGCACCCTGGCCAGGTCAGCCGTGGCCAGAGCGCTGGGGTAACGCACTGCCTGGCTTGGCCTCTCTCGGGGTGTGGTTCCTCAGGGTACATTGGCAGCCAGCGTGTTTCTCGGGGCCCGACTGCCCCCTTCCAGGCTGCCCGGGCTCAGACCTTCTCTGTGGAATCCCCTCACAGCACAGGGCCTGTTGGAGAAACCGGAGGCTCTGTCCTTTCAGGAGTGCATGGAGCCAAGCGACAGGGAGCAGCACCGCCTCTGCCAGCCTCTCTGGGTGGCACAGGATGCCACGTGGGAGCCCAGACACGTGTGGAAGGCCAGGGGCTAAGTCACAGCTCTGAGCCACTGTCGGCCCTCAGGGAGAGGAAAGGACCCAGCACGTCTGAGTCACCTTCCTGCCTTCTTCTCCTTCGGTTACCACATTCTTCTCCGTCCACCGTGCAGTCACCAAATAGTCACGGAGCACCCACTAACCCAGTGGTCCCCGACCTCTTTGGCACCAGGATCTGGTTTCATGGAAGACAATTTTTCCATGGACAGAGGCGGGAAGACAGTTTGGGATGATTCAAACACATTGCATTTGTTGCACTCTTTATTTCTATATTATTACACGAGGTTCTCAGAGAGAGCGCGAGTCCTGACCCCTGGCAGGCGCAGCTCACAGTAGAGTTTGCACTGCTATGGGAATCCAGGGCAGCTGCCTGGCAGGAGGAGGAGGAGCTCAGGCTGTGATGAGAGCCGTGGGGAGCCGCTGTGAGTCCAGATGGAGCTGTCTGCAGCTTGCTGCTCACCTCCTGCTGTGTGACCGGGCTCCTCACAGGATACAGGTCAGTACTGGCCAGTGGGCTGGGGCTCAGGGATGCCTGGACTAAACCGCCCATCCTGCCAGGTGCTGGGTGTGAAGCGGAAAACCCCACGGACTCCCCGAACTGGAATCAGGGCTGTGGTGTGTGTGTGTGTGTCTGGGGGGCGTGCATGCACTTGTATCCCCTCCCCCTAGGTGTCCCAATCCCTGGGACCTGAGAATATGCCGCATTACAGGGCCGGGGGGATTAAGGTTGCAGGTGGAGGTGTCCTGGACCACCCAGGTGGGTCCAGGTGCTCGCGGCCGGAGCGGAGCAGCGGGGACACAGCGCTGGAAAGGCCTCCAGAGCAGGCCATGGCGAGGAGACAGAATCTCCCCTCAGGCCTCCTCCAAGGAACCAGCCCTGCCCACACCTGGATTTGAGTCTAGTCACACCGTCTTAGACTTCAGACGTCTAAATTGTTAAATCAATAAAATTGTTATTTTCAGCTACCAAGTGTGTGAGGTTTTGTTACAGCAGAAACAGGAAGCAAAGTAACAAACGCTCCTCAGAGGGTGATGCGTGCTGTGGAGAAAGAGCCAGAGGGAAGACAAGGAATGTCAGAAATGGTTTGAGCAGGGGGTTGAGCTCGGTGGTTCTGCCACCTGCCTTGCAAATGCAAGGACGGACGTTTGATCCCCAGTACCTAAAGAAAAGAAAAGAAAAGAAATGGTTTGAAGTTTTAAACAGGGTGAATGGATAGGAAAGTCTCTCTGAGAAGGTGACGTTTAGGCAAAGGTGTAAAAAAAGAGGAAGGAACTGGGCATGTGGGCTCATTCCTGTAATCCCAGAACTTTGGAGGCTGAGGCAGGAGGATTGCCACGAGTTTCAGGCTACATAGTGAGCTCAAGACCAGGCAGAATTACATAGCAAGACCCCGTTGCAAAAGACCAAAAGAAAAAAAAAAAAAAGGAGGGTATGAGGTGTGTGCTTCATGAAGAAGGTGAAGCAAGGGGCAGGAACAAAGCAAAGACCCTAAGGTACCGCGCCCATCGAAGCTGCACAGAGGGAACGAAGGGGTTGAGACTGGTGGCCAGTGGGGTGGTGGTCAGTGAGCTCGGGCAGGATGGGACACTCAACAAACACCTTCTAAGGTCCTAAAGATACACGAAATAATACCAGAGATGAAATAGGAAATATTACTGTCAGGAGCATTTCTCCATAAATTTCAGGAAAAAAGGATCTCATAATTAAAGTCTGACTATGGCTACTGAAGGCCCAGTATCGCCACCTTCCCCTAGAGCCGGACATGGCCTGAGAAAACAACTCTCTTTTGCCTCCCGTCACAGCTGAGGCCTCGATGATCTAAAAGCTGTGGTGCTTCATGGCAGGATGGCGTCAGCGGCCGATGTCCTGGTTCCACAATAACACAGAAGAGAAAGGTTACCTCATCCCATCTGCTGAGCTGGGAACACTCTCCTTCCTGCCCCCAAGTCACCCAGCGCTCCCTCCAATTATTATAATTTTTTTGTTTTGTTTTTTTGTTTTGTTGTTTGTTTTTTGAGACAGGGTCTCACTGTGTAGTTGAGACTGACCTGGAACTCACTATGTAGCCCGGGCTGGTCTCGAGCTCACAGCGATCCTCCTGCCTCAGCCTCCCGAGTGCTGGGATTATAGGCATGCGCCACCACGGCCAGCTTCCCTCCAATTATTGTGTGTACCCCCAAACCAGTGGCCAACTTGGGGAGTCCTTGTCTTTGTCCACTCCGAGGCCCTGACCTCCCGGTCCCTCATATGCTTTGAAATTACCCAAGTCTCTATTTTCTATTTTCTCTTTAGCCCTCACAGTTCCTCTTTCTAGGTAGCGGGAGGATTGAACGCCCTCCCATGTATTACATCTCCCAACTTGTTAGCTGTATGACACACTGAGCTCTAGTTCTCTAAAAATCAAAGAATGAATTCTAGGGCTGGGGATTTAGCTCAGCGGTGCCACCGCCTGGCTCCCGAGCTCAAGGGCCAGAGTTCGATCCTGGTAACAACAACAACAAAAAGAATGAATTCCAGGAACAACAGGTTAGGAGTAGGAAGGTTATTTATTGATAGGAAAACTCCCGAGAGCCGGAAGGGTCCTGAGTGGGTGCTGGGGAGTTTCAGGGGTGAAACCCACTTTGTACTGCTTGGCCCACAGCATGATCATCCAATAAGGTCACAAGGACAGCCACCGCGTGATGGTGTCCAATGGGGAAGCAATTCACACAACAAGCATGGATGGAAAGGCCAGATTCTCCTAGGAAGCGGTGGGTCCAGAGGTCCTGGTCACCCACCGGGGGGCTGGTGTCTCTTTGGACCTCATTAGGCCCGGTGTTTGTCCTCTGAGGAAGAACACAGCTCTGGTCACCTTGCTTGGAACGGCCCCATCTCAGGGCCTGGTCCGGCCTGGGGCAGGAGAGAGGCTGCCATGAGGGGGCAGAGACATCGTGCCCTCTCTGGCAGCCCAGGACTGCTATGCCTGGAGGAGACAGCTGTGCTGCCTCCCTCGGGATCAGAGCCAACCTGAGAGAAAGGCCACTGTTTCTGTGCTTTGTGACCAGGGCCTGGTGGTTCACCCTCTCTGGGCCTCCGTCTCCCCATCTGTGCAAGAGTGACTAGGTTAATCAGGGCTCTCAAACGGCCCACCCACAGCCACACCCTGCCCACAGTGAGTGTTTCAATGTTTGAGATTACTTGCCAACACTTTAAAGTTGAGAAACTTCTTGTAAAACTGGAGATTTGTTTTTTCTTGAGGAATCCGGAGATCTGGCCTTGTGGTGACCCTGGTCCCCGCCCAGGCTCCGCCCCCCCTGCTGGCCCCTGGGTGTGTGGTTTTGCGGCCTGGCTGCAGGGTCCTGCCAGCTCCCACCGCATTCATCCCCGAAGCCCGAGTCCCCCTGTGTGTAACACACGTGGCTCTGAACGAGGGCCGACGACAGCCATCTCCGGCGGTGAGCGAGGGGAGGCTCAGAGAGGGTGGCGGGGCCGGGGCCGGGGCTGTGTCCGAGCCACACTGACAACAGTCCAGTGACGTCTGCTCCGATTTCCTGAGTCCTGACCCGTGCCCAGTGCACAGCCCAGACCTGACAGAAAAGTCCTGCTTCGTGGGCAGAGGTGGTGCCCGGAGCCAGGGGACACGAGACCTGGGCTGGGCGGGGCCAGGGCTTTAGGGAGCCAGGACTGGGGGGTGTGGCCTCCCTTCGGCTCCTTCGTCCACTGTGGCATTTCAGTGAGGACCAAGGCAGGGGACCCCAGTCCTGGCAGCTGAGTTGTCACTAAGCTGAAGGTGACGCTAGGATCTGCTGCTCACTCTCCACTCTCCATGCAATCTCAGACCAGGGGCTGAGTGTGCCTCAGTTTCCAAATCTGTGAAACGTACACAACATGAGGGTCTGTCACATGGAGGCGTTGGTGGCAGGACGAAATGATTCTGGGCTCCAGTGAGGGAGCTGCCCGGGACGCAGCTGCTGCTGTCACATGGGCTGGGGCTGCTGCGTAGGCCACAGGCCGCCCACTCCCTGGTGGTGCCCTGGCCGCAGGGTCCCCGTGGCCACAGTGGGGTCCACACCTCCGGGCGTCCTGCTGCAGCGGAGCAGTCCGGGCTGCTCTGGGACATGTGGAGGCTTGGGACTGCTGTGTGGTCCTCTGTCCCCTGGCTGAACCCCGCATCCTGGGGTACCTTGGGCAGCTGTGGGAGGAGGAGGCAAGGGAGACAGCCGTGCCTGGAGTGCAAATCACGAATCCTGGTGGGAGGAACGGGCCCTGGGCAAAGGGCCACAGATTTCCCGGTGGGCTGCAGGCGCCCTGGGCTCACCCGGGCGGGTAGGCAGGCACCCAGCGCTCCAGCAGGGCAGGACCTCCCCACAACTCCAGGAGGCTGTGTCTGCCCCCGGCCTCTCAAGCTGGAGGGGACCCAGCTTTCACTTGTGCGCATGGGTTCAGCCCTCAGCAGACAGCGTCACAGCTCCCTGGCACCCCCCACTCGAGCCCTGCCAAGAGCACCTTCACCTTTCAGTCTTCCAGGAGAGGCCCGTCGGGTCCCCACTGTCCCTCCCTACACGGTGCAGGCAGGTGGAGGCATCAGGAAATGTCTCACGCAGGACGGGCGGACGGCTGGGAGATGGGTGGGTGTGGAGAGATGGGTGTTTAGGGGGTGGGTGTGAGACCTGACTGAGCTCCAGTGAGTCCACGGTGGGTGAGCGATGGCCCCAGAGGCCTTGTGTACCAGTGCCCTTTGTAACCTTTGCTCGGGAATGTAGGACTGCAGGACTTTGTGTAATCTTTACTGCATAACATTGTGATCTTAAATTCTTAGCCCCAACTGTGAATGATGTGAGCTAATGGGCAAATGCTTCAGAGATCTGGAAAATGAGATAAGATCTGTGCTGGATACAGAGACCCAAAGTTAATTGTTTTACTGCTTGATTGTGTGAAATGCCTTAGAGACCCCCGTGAGCATCTTTTAACCATCAGCTTGTGATTGCTGAGTACGTGGCTGCTGACCACCAGGAGACCAATAGCCTTTGTCCCCTGCCTCCGGGCTTTGAATGTTAAACCCCCCTTATCCCTCTTATAAAAAGGGCCTCGGCCCCTGAGCTGGGGCCTCTCTGAGCTACCTGGGTCCCTCCGTCTGGCCAGACTAATAGAGGTCTGTTTACCATGTAGCCTGGTGGCTCCTTCCTGGGTGACTCCCGTTCCTCTGTGGAGCTCCGGGAGCCTCGCAGAGCTCTAGGTCCCAGCATCGTGGAGGCCCTTGGGCTGTTCGAGGCTCCCGGAAGTAAGGCCCGGGTCTTGCATCCTGAGCCCTCGTTGGGCCATAGGACTCAGCACCGTGGAGGCCTTTCGGCTGTTCACGCTCTGTGGAGTGGAAGTGAGACTGTAGGTCTTACACGGGTAGATGGAAGAATAAACGGGAACTTTAGGACGCTGCTCTCGAGGAGAATTACTGATCATCACGATCTTGACCTCAGGATCATCCATTCCTACCCCTCCGCCCCTCCTGGCGACCCCCTGCAGTCCAGGGATCTCAGCAAGGCCGGGGGGATAGGAGGGAAGGGTGACAAGGGTGCCGGAGAGAGACCCCGCCTTCCTGGCAGAGCCCGAATCTGGGAAGGAGGGTGCAGGTCTCAAGCCAAGTCGTTCACCTCCCAGCACTTCTGCCTCACTTGCCAAACAGATGTCGAGAGTTTACCCCTCACATCCCGGGCTAGGATCTGTGAGGCCAGAAGGTGCCTTGCCCTGCGGCTCTCTGGGGGGACCCCGTCCAGCGGGGAATAGGAGGTGAGAGCCGCCTCTTATTCGTGGGTCATCAGAGGCCGATCCGATCTTGAATGTCTGTGAAGGAAAATCTTTAAGAAGTTAGAGCACATGGCCCAAGTCTGATTTCTGATCAAAGGCTCTTTATTGGCTCAGCAAAACGATTATATACTGTTATCCCAGGGGGGAGGTTCAGCAAGCTTATTGGACAGTTCAAACAAATCTTCTACCAATCACATTAGTCACTCAAGCATTTAACCATAAAGGGACAAAGCATTTATCAGCATACAGCAATCAGTATTTTACCAAATGTGGGGAGGGGTAAGTGGGAAGGCGTACATCAACAATTAACCCTATGCAATCTTTAATTTAACAATCTCCAGGGGCAAGCGGGGCAAGGGGAAAACCAATTTTGATACCAAGATTCGTCCTTTTCCCGTTGCTTCTGCCTTTGTTCGAGGCTTTCCTCAACCCTTCTAATGCTATCATCCACCAGGCCCAGTTTATCTTTAAAAAAGCAACATTCTTAAAGAAGGGGGTTGGGGCCAATGGCAATGGGTTTGAACTGAGGTGGTTCTTTCAAAAGCCTGATGGAAAAGGTGAGACCCGGATCACGGCCGCTGATGTAAAGGCGAAGGCCCCACTCAACCTGACGAGTCCAGTGGTATTGTTTGCCGGGCGTGGTGGTGCACGCCCATAATCCCATAAAACTAGTCTGGATTACAGTGAGCTTCAGGTCGACACCCGTAATCCCATAAACCCAGCCTGGATTACACAGTGAGTTTAGCCTGGATTACACAGAGAGCTTAGCCTGGATTACACAGAGAGCTCCAGGTCAATCTTATCTGCATAGCTGAGACCCTCATCTCAGAAAAGCCAAATAGAGTCATAGATTGTGTCAATGCCTCAGTGGTAGAAGTTACTTTTCCAATGTCAAATGCCAGCGGGCTCCCACATTGCCCTGGCCCCACAGGCTGTGACTGTGCCACTGCTCTCTGTACATGAGCTCTTTTTCTTCTTTTTTTTTGTTCGGGGGATTGGACTCAGGACCTTGTGCTTGTGAGGCTGGCGCAGTGCCTCTGAGCTAAATCCCAGGCCCAAATGAGCTCTTTTGATTCTCTCTGAGGTGCGAGGCCCTGTTTCTTCCATTTTACCCCCACCCCAGGGCTGGGGAGGAGCCCTTAGGCTGCTTGGAGGAAAAGGAGTTGCCCCAGGCTGCTATCTGGCAGGAAGGGAGGATCTGCACCCAGGGGTGTCGGCAAGAGCTGTGGGGAGGTCACTGTTTTGTAGCTTTGCAGTCTTTTCTGGGTATGAGGGACCGAGGGAGGGACGGGGAAGCCTTGAAGTAGATGGGGGGGTGGCTCTTCAGCTCAGGGCACCTGCTGATCTCCTTCATCTAAAAGACGGAGCAGCCTGGCCCGGAATCTGCATGAGCAACAGTGTCCAGAGAGATTGGGATATAGCATCGCTGCTTTGAGGAATTCATTTGTACAGTTTTCCTGCTTTCTTTTTCTTTTTTCTTCAACTTTCTTTTCTTTATGAGACAAGGTCTCACTGTGTAGTTCAGGCTGTATGTGATGATACTGGTTTTCTATTTCATCAAGATTCCTTTAACTAACTTTCTTTTCTTTTTTTTTTTTTTTTCTTTTCGTACCAGGGATTGAACTTGGACCTTGGGCTTGCGAGGCGGGAGTTGGAACCACTGAGCTAAATCCCGGCCCTTTAATATAAGTTTCTTTAGAGCCCACACTTGTAATTCCAGCACTCAGGAGGCTGAGGCAGGAAGATCACTGTGAATTCAAGGCCAGCCTAGGCTACAGAGTGAGTTCAAGGCCAACCTGAATGACATAGTGAAACCCTGTCTCAAAAAGAAACAAATAAAAAAGTTCTTTAAATTAAAATAATCAAATAAAAAATGCTAAGTTATAGCACAGAAAGTACACAGGTATGATTATATATATATATATATATATAATTTTTGTTTGTTTGTATTGTTTGTTTTTTGAGACAGGGTCTCACTTTGTAGTTCAGACTGCTCTGGAACTCACTGTGTAGCCCAGGCTGGTCTCAAACTCTCAGTGATCCTCCTGCCTCAGCCTCCTGAGTGCTGGGATTACAGGCATGTGCCACCACGCCCGGCCACAGATGTGATTATAGCTCAACTAAACAAAAAATCCCAGAGATAACAGAAAAGTCTACTTACAATGCATAGGCAGTCATCACCCAGTGATCCTTATTCATTCATTCAGCAAGTGTTCACTTAGCACCTACTATGTGCTTGTACACAGAGAACAAGGCCAGGTTATTTTCTTACGGTGCTGATGGTCCAGTAGGAAACACTAACAACTCGAAATCCAGCAAACCAGGCCCCTTCTCCTGGAACTGACCTCGGTTCTTTGAAATTCTCTTCCTATTCCAGTGGCTCTGGCCTGGAACGGCTCTGCTCCCATGGAGCACTTGAAAATGTTTGGTGACATCTTGGTTGTCACAACTGGGACTGGTGGTTCTACTGGCATCCAGCAGGTGGAGGATGTGGCTAAATGTCCCACAATGCCCAGGATGGCCTCAAAGCAAAGAAGCATCCAGCTCCAAATGCCAACATGCTGAGGTCGCAGAACCCTGCCTTATTCTTCGCAACCACACACGTTTTTATGAACTTGTAGAAAATGCAAGGGTTGAGGTATGTTTATAAATGTAACCGTTTTAAATGCATTGTCCCAGATTTGCTGTTCTCCCCCCACACACAGTGGCACCACTGAGCTAAATTCCTGGCTCCTTCTCCCTCTCTCTCTCTGTTTCTAAGACAGGGTTTCACTATATAGTTCAGGCTGGCCTCAAACTCACTACGTGTAGCCCAGGTTGGCCTCAAATTTGCAGCAATCCTCCTGCCTCAGCCTCACAAATGCTGGGATTACAGGTATGGGCCACCATACCTGGATGCTTTTCTCTCTTGATAAATAGATTCTGGAGCTTTTCTGCTTGGCATAGGCAAATGTCCCCGTTCAACATCAGCACAGCATTCTGTGGTATAAAGTAACACAGCTTTCTTAGCCAGTCTCTTCTGATTGATACATGCACTGTTTCTGGTTTTTAATTATCATGAACATTGCGTCAGTGAATATTTTTTGGCTTTCACTTACATAAGTCAAATGCATTCTTTTTATGACTGGAGTATTCCACTGTGTATAGAGATCACACTTTCCTTGTCCATGGATCTAGATAGATTCCTAGGTTGATTCCATATCTTGGCAAATGTGAACAGTGCTGTATAATTTTTTAAAAATTATTATTTTTTGTACCAGAGATCGAACTCGGGCCCTGGTGCTTGCAAGGCAGGCGGTAGAACCACTGAGCCAAATCCCCGGCCTTTCTTGAATTGTTGACTCTGGAAAATAAGAATAGTGGTTGCCAGAGACTGGGAAGGGATGGGAGAGGAAGGAACACAGAGAAATGGACAAAGCGTACAGGGTGTAGTTGGGCAGAAGTAATTTGCAATATCCCATAGCACAAGAGAGTTAACTGTGGTTAACAGTAAGTAATGGAGCATTTGATAATAGTGAGTAGAGAGGATTTTGAATACACCCAACACAAAGGCATAAGTGTCCAAGGTGGTAAATGTTCCAATTACCCTGATTTGATCATTGTACATTATATACACGTGCTAAAATGTCACACTGTACCCTCCAATAGGTACTCTTGCTGTGTGTCAATTCAACACAAAAAATACTGGGGCTGGGGATTTAGCTCAGCGGAGTCTTGCCTGCCTCTCAAGCGTAAGATCTCGAGTTCTATCTCTGGTACCAAACTAAGTAAATAGATAAAAACAAAAATACAGCTCGACATGGCAGTGTAGGGTTACATTCCCAGCTACCTGGTAGGCTGAGGGAGGAGGATCACCAGTTCAAGACCAGCTTGGGCAGTCTTTTGAGACCCCATATAGTCCCTGAGTTTGGAATATGTGAGCTGTGAACTTTGACAGATAAAAGCAGACCTGGCCTTACGAACATTCATAGATGCGGATCGCTGGAGTAGCCCACCTGGCTGCTGGACGTTGTCACAGCTGGGCTGCCGTGGGCTCACTGTACAGTGTGACAGTGTAGAGCAGAGTCAGAGCCCAGATGCCCGGAAGCAAGAGGACCAGCAGTGGTGACGTGGAGGCTGTTACAAAGAATCCACTCGTCAAAAATGGGCTCTGGAAAGGAAAGTTTATTCCAGCGAACAGGGACTAAAGTCAGGAGATTCTAGCAGCCAGCTGGGAAAAACCGCATTTACCACATCCACACGTGGATGGGCCAACACTGGGAGAGGGAGAGGGAGTAGCAGCCGGCTGGGAGAGGTCGGTCTGTGAGTTCAGGGCCTGACACCAGGCGCTAACGGGAAGGGAATTAGGCTTCCACAGGTATGGAAGGGGCCGGGGAATCTGGGGTGAAAGGGTTACGCCTTGGATGCCCAAGGACGGCCTGCTCAGGTGTGTACACAGTTACTGGGCTTCTCAGCGCCAGGGGCTTACATACTCTACCTATGGACGGAGAAGCTGCTGTTGTTTGCTGATAGGAGCCTGTTTGCTTTGTCCTGTTAGTTTGTGACGGACTCACTTAAGTTAGGCCTGACAGGGCCTGCTAAAAATGCAAAGAAAGGGCTGGGGATTTAGCTCAGTGGTTCTGGGGCCTGCTTCCCAAGCACAAGGTCCAGAGTTCAATCCCTGGTACCAAAAAAAAGCAAAGAAATACACATGGCATATTTATGACAAAGGTGCACAAGGCTCACTCTGTTGGACTTACAAAACAATCACTTACAGATGTTCTCCTGGAACAGGACTCATTTGTAAATCAGGGACCATGTTTTTATTTTTTAACCTCAGCTGGGTGGAGTTGGGATTTTACCTTCTGACAGAAAAGCACCTGTAACACATGAGTTAAACCAGATTACCTCCAAGGCCTTTTCAGTCTGGATGTTCCCGGTTGCTTCCACACACGGACACACAGCAGGGGCAGGAGGTGACCTTTCTTGGGGTGAGAGAGCACAAGGTGAGGCCTGGCAGAAAGGACAGCACGTGTCGGGCAGGAACAGCAGAAGCCAAGGCCCTGAGGCAGCGCATGCCTGGCAGCTTGCTTGGCACGGCTCCCTCCGTGACCTCCGGGTGGCCTTCTCTGCTGAGGCCTCACCCCTGCGGGTGCCCGGCAGCATCAGCCCCGCTGGGAGTGCATCAGAAGAGGAGACTCTCGGCACCCCCAGACCCACTGAGTCACAACCTGCTTCCAGTTTCGGTTTAAACATCAGAGACATTTCCATCCCACGAAGCGGCGAGTGCGCTGGACGCCGTTCTCAGTCCCTAACCTTCCCCACTTTCCAGGAAGGGAAGGGGACGGCAGCACCAGCGCACACACTGCCTCGGCCGTGTCGCTTGCACTCCACGTGATGGCTAACGGGCACATTTTTAAAAAATGAACCCCGCTTCCTACCAAAAACATAAAAAATGCTCCCCATCGTCCTCCCACCAAGATCTGCAGGTGCCCGGGTCATGGCAACCCACAGGGTGGAGGTGACACGGAAGCTGCGACGTCCCGGCAGTGGAACAGTTGGCGGGATCCTCGAGGGCGGCCTCTCTGACAGAGCACAACCCGGGGGCTTAGGCTGTCAGGGCTCCCCGGGGGCCGCCATAAACCGCCTTCTTCCCTGGCTGCCACTCAGGCCTTCTGCAGCCGCCATCTGTACAAACAAGGTATTTTTGGGTCTAGAAAAAGTTTCTTCTTGAGGCAAGATTTTTGGACTTAATTGCCCCTCACCTCAAACTGTCTTGGTTAAAAAGATTAAGACTGGGCAAAAGAAACATATAATTTTATTCCTGAATGTTTCTTAGGAAAACAAAAACTCATTTTGGGTTCTGTGTCTCCCTGAGGGAGCTGGCTGTGGTGGCAATGGATCCCACTGGGAGGTTCTGGACACCCACCGAGGAGGTGGACATTTTATTTTATTTCCAGAACCTATTTTCTCCTGACCTCTGATCTTTCATTCTTTCTTTCTTTCTTTTTATTTTATTTTATTTTTTATTTTTTTGGTTTTTTGAGACAGGGTCTCACTATGTAGTTGAGACTGACCTGGAACTCACTATGTAGCCCAGGCTGGTCTCGGACTCTCCTGCCTCAGCCTCCCGAGTGCTGGGATTACAGGCGTGTGCCACCATGCCCGGCTGATATTTATTTATTTCTCTCTCTTTCTTTTTTCTTTCTTTCTTTCTCTTTCTCTCTTTCTTTCTTGGTACTGGGGATCGAACGCCGGACCTTGCACTTGCGAGGCAGGTAGCTTAACCACTGAGCTAAGTCTCCAGCCCCTGACCTTTGATCTTTGGATTTTCTCCTCCCCCTGGATTCTGTCTCCCCACATTTTCTGAACCGCTCTCTAAGCCTCCATCTGCCCACACAGGAAGGAAAGGAGAGTACACAGCATGAATATTTATCCTGAAGGTTCTGGAAGTCTCTGGGAGGCTCCTGGAACTGGCTGGCCTCACACAGCTTGTCCTACAGGCGCCTTCTGCCTGCCTTCCATGTTTCAGGACCCTCAGCCTCAGCATCCGGAGCAGCTGGTGACGACCCTCCAGGAAGCTTGTTGTTTTGTACCAGGGATCGAACTCAGGACTTTGCGCTTGCAAGGCAAGCAGCAGAACCACTGAGCTAAATCCTGGCCCCTACCCTCAAGGAAGGTTGTGGCGGTGAATTTGGCGCCCTGGACCTCCATCACCCTGCCCAAATCACCCCCTCATACGGTCTAAGTTAATGCAGCCCGCCTGCTTAGCTGGAGTGTCCAGCTGCCCCTTCAGACCAGACTGCGGTTCCCAGCCCCCTCTGGATGCACCCCGCCACGGCATAGATGCGACCTTCTTCAGGACAGAGGTCAAAATCCAGGGCTCTGAATCAGACTTCTCATCTTTCTTTTCTTTTTCTTATTTTATTTATTTATTTATTTATTTGTTTATTTATTTATTTATTTATTTATTTTGGTGCTAGAGGTGGAACCCAGGTTCTTGCAAGGCCTCTGTCACTGAGCTGCACCCCAAGTTGGAATCTTTGGTTTTTAGCTGCTGACCATGGGCAAGGAACTTGGCTGTGGGGTGCTCCTGCCCCCGATCACTCCTGGCAATGTCTAGAGATGGTTTCGGTTGCCTCAGCTTGGAGAAGGGCGCTGGTTGGAGGGTCTTGGGGTGCTGCTGAGTCCCCTACCATGCTGCGTGGCCCCCAGCCAAGGAGTTATCCAGGATAAGATCCTGGGAGTACAGTGACACCTACACTGCAGCACTGCCGGAGAGAGGGTGACGGTCACGCAGGGCCCATGCTGAGCCCCCAGTCCATGCCGGCCTGGTGAAAAGAGGCCACCCTGCCCGTGGCCACATCCACACCC
Organism: Fukomys damarensis; assembly: GCF_012274545.1. Lineage (NCBI taxonomy): Eukaryota > Metazoa > Chordata > Mammalia > Rodentia > Bathyergidae > Fukomys > Fukomys damarensis. The sequence goes on from NW_022900934.1 coordinate 11,562,387, forward strand.
GACCACGGGCCTTGCCCACTCCCTGTGCCCAAGCCCGCTGCTCCACAGGAAGACGGGCCTAGGTCTACACTCCGTGCTTCACCCTCAGAGCAACCATAGAGGTGAACGGGGTGGGGGGAAACAGAGGCTTGGGAGAGGGGCAGTAATTGGCCCAGAGTCACACAGTGAGTGCGCAGCAGAGTTGGTCTATCCGAGGCCAGACCTCTGGACAGATACCCGGAACTTGCACCTCTACCCTTTCCCTCCTCACTGTCATAAAGAACCCACTCGTCAGAAATCAGGCTCTTTGTCGTGAGAAAAAGAAAAGTTTCTTCCAGTGGACAAATCAGGAGATTCTAGCAGCTGGCCGGGAAAAGCCGAGTTGACCACATCCTTATGTGGAGGGGCTGACACTGGGAGAGATTGGCAGCTGGCTGGGAAATGAGGCTTATACAGGCACGGAAGGGGCTAAGGAATCTGGGGTGAAACATTTAGAACTTGTACGCCCAAGGACGGTCTGCTCAGGTGTGTACACACTTACTAGGCTTCTCGGCGCCAGGGGGGTTGTAAACTTCTCTTTGAGTCCATTTATCCTATTTACTGAGAAGCTGCTGCTGTTTGCTGAAAGCAGCCTGTTTGCTTTGTCCCTTTAGTTTGTGAAGGACTCCCTTAAGTCAGACCTGACACTCACTGTGATTCCAATGCCGATGGCCTATGGATCACATTTGGAAAGAGATTTTCAGATCCTGTTGTTTCTTCCTAAAATCATCAATGGCTCCTTTCCCTCAGAATGAGTCCCAAGTCCTGGGCATGTATCCTTCTCTCTCTCTCTCTCTCTCTCTCTCTCTCTCTCTCTCTCTCTCTCTCT
>NW_022900934.1:11563422-11579077 GCF_012274545.1 Fukomys damarensis
TATCTCTCTCTCTCTCTCTCTCTCTCTCTCTCTCTCTCTCTCTCTCTCTCTCTCTCACTTACTCTAGTCTTTGAGGGTGTCAGGTGGCCCCTGGACATCTGCACATGCTGTACTCCCTGCCTGTGATGCCCTGCAAGCTCTCTTCTCCCTTACCCTGGTTTCTCTTGCAGGTGCTGGTCTCTTTGGATAGCAGCCACACAATACAACCTTGGACATACTCTTCCACCTATCCGGGACTTGGTTTCTCCACTTAAGCCACAAGGATTTGGCCAGATATGGCCCTGTGAACCCTGACAGCAAGAGCTGGCTGTGGCTGTCCAAGCTGGATGTTGGGCCTCCCACTCAGTCGTGGGTCAGAGGCCTGTGTTCCTGGCAGGTGCTCAGCAATAACTCATCAGAGTGAGAAGTCCCAGGGAGGCTGCCATGAGCTTTGGCTCCCCCTGCCTTGGCGCAATCTGTGTTTCCCACCTTATGTCCAAGGGGTGCACTCAAAACATTCAGGCCCATCCTGCAGTCGGGAAGTCTGGTGACTCAGAGACAGAGCAGCTGCGGCCAGATCCTGACCCCTGAGTCCTGTTACACTCCGTCGGACTCACACCCTCCCCTGCCGGCAGCTCTTCAGTTCGTGGAGGGAGAAGGAAGGTGAGGGCCAAAGAGGAGAAACAACCCGCCGAGAGCCACACAGCCACACCATGGGCAGGCGTGAAACATTAACTGAGCACCTACTGTGTGTAAGTGGCCACAGCAGGTGCTGAGTAGGTAGACAAGATCCGTGTCTGCAGGGATTTTAGTCCTGGTCCAGACTCCCGATCATATTACCATGGGCCGCCCTGTCTGCTTGTTTAATCTTCACGATAACTCAGAGACGAAGTTACGGCCTAGATCATAACACTAGAGGCAAAAATAAACTTTATGTCCTTAAAAAAAAATGATGAAAGTCCTCATGGATTGACGGCGTCCCAGAGCTGTGGGTGGGTGTGAAGGCTGGCTTCACTTTCAGGGGAGTGAAATGAGCAGCATTCGTCGCAACAAGCCTCCTCACAGGCCCCCATAAGGTCAAGGCCAACGTTTGTGTCTCCAGACAAACTTGTACAAGTCCTATTTGGGGGGGCGGCAGAATCAGGGATCGAACTCAGGACCTCGCACTTGCCAGGCAGGAGCGGTGCCACTGAACTACATTCCCCAGCCCACAAGTCCTATTTTACTTTTTTTCCCCAAAGCTGCAGGTCAATAGGCTGCTAGCCCAATCCACCTTAGCTGCCAGGAAACTCCACTAGAGTTTTTATTCAACCATCAGGACCGGTTCATCTTAGAGTTACGGTAATGCAGGTGTCTGTGCTTTATTTAACCGAAGGTGACCACTTAATATTCTTGGTTGTCCTGGGCTACTTTTGTAGGATAGACAAAGATTCAGATTGATTTCTCTCTTGTGTACCAAAAAGTTCTCAGTGGTTCTGCCACCTGCCTCACAAGTGCCAGGTCTTTAGTTTGATCCCTGGTGCCCCCCCAAAAAAGTTCTCCCTTACTTGTGAAATGGGGATGATAACCATACATCACTAGGTCCTGCAAATCTCTTCTCCTTTCTTGTCATGGAATCCATTTCTTTGTTTGTAAGCACCCCTCCCCCATCAGGTCATCTGGTTCTGTGGCCTGAACCTGTATCTGTCAGCTCCTGCTGCATAACAAATGCTCCCAAAATTCAACAGCTTCAAATAAATAGGGGTTTATTACTGCTCACAAGTCAGTGGAGCTTTCAGGCAGGTTTCATGCAGCTGTGGTTCCGAGAGGCAGCTCTTGGCAGTCAGCCGGCTGACTGCTCTGGGATGGTCTCTGCTGGTTCCTGGACACCCTTTCATGTGTTTTTTTCCTGCAGCAGACTAGTGCAGGATGGTTCTCAGGGTGGCTTCCCAGAGTTCCTAGAGAAAGAAAAGAAATGGCAAAACCCCTGCAGTGTAGGCTGGGCCCAGGCCTGGTCAATATAAGCATTTTGTATGGCTACAGAAATCAGTTAATGTATTTGAATCTGATTTAAACAATTCATCCTGAGGCAGTCCAGACTTTCACAAAGACCATTGACAAAGAGTCTTGTGTTGTTGAGCTGGCAGAGTGTAAGGGCTGCTAAGGGCCAATCTGACACAGTGCAGGGAGAGACTCCGAAAGGGAACTCAGCACAGAGGAAAGTACTGCTGGGAGTCCTGACAACATCCAGGGAGACCCTGGATCCCACTATACCTGAAACTGTTTCTCTTGCTCCTCCGGGTTCCTGAAGCAAAGATCCTATTCCCAAACTTTCCCTATTTGAGTGAATAAGTCCCCTTTTCTTTTGGCCAATGAGGTAGAGATTCTCTTTTAGGGGTCAGGTGACATGAGTCCGTTGGAGCACAGAAGCTTCAGAATCTTGTCTTCTTACTGGGAGTGGGAACACAGTTAAGAGAAGAGAGGACTAGGGATTTAACTCAGTGGTTCCACTGTCTGCCTGGCAAGTGCAAGGTCCCGAGTTCGATTCCACACACACACACACACACACACACACACACACACACACACAGACAAAGGAGCAGAGAAAATTCACAATGTGCAGCCAGAGCCTAACACTGCCTGCATGGCACACAGGCCCCACAACACTGCTCCAGGGTGTGGACATTTGTCCTACCCAGGATGGCCGAGAGGCTCTGAGGTCCCTGTGGGCTCTCAGCAGTCAGGGCAGAGGGGGCACTCAGTAAGTGGTGCTTCCTCACCCTGACCTTTCTCCTTGGGGCTCAGTTTTGGTGACCAAGAGAGGGTCCAGGCTGTTGGCATCTGGGAGAAGAGCAGAGGAGGGAAGGAAATGGGTCAATCAGCTCGACCTCGAGCCACCCAGGTGAAACCTGTCTTATGCGTAGACAGTTAAATTATTAGTCCGGTTTAAGATTTTGTATTTCTTCCCATGTGGGGGCTGAGGGCCAAGATCTGCCCCGGGACAGAGAACAGCAGCAGTGCCTTTTGTGGTATTTACTACACGCAGACACTTGTCTGCCCGAGGCCCAGAGAGGTCAGGAGACTTGCCTGAGACCCCAGGCCCTCCGCATCCAGCGTATCTCTTCTGCACAGATGGGCTCTGTTCACATTGCTGATCCGAATTCAGAGGAAGGGATATGTGGGTTCAGCACAGCAGCATATCCGTGTAAACAGGGAATTTATTTTTGTGTGCAGAAAGGAACATTCCAAGGCTTAGCAAACTAGCTATGCTTGGGCTGCTTCCAGGCCTGCACATATTTTATTTGGTCCACAGTGTGTTTTACATATTGGAAAAATGCACGTCGGAAAAATACCTAACCACCCTTCCTCCCCAAGTAGTTTTTCTTTTTAAAACAAACCCAAAAAACAGCGGAGGGCTGTTGGGTGCGGGCAAGGGCGGATTTGAAGCCGGGTGTGCTGCCTGAGTGGGGAGGGAGAGGAGAGCTGGACGCCTGCGCAGCTCAGTCCAGGCGTCTTCCGGCCCGGCCCTGGGCAGCCTCCAGTAGCCGCCATTCATCCTGGTTAGGGAGCACAGCCCTCTGTCCCCTGCCAGCATGTGGTCCCAGGAAAGGACAGGCAGCCTGGGCCTCTGCTTGGAGCCCAGATTCACTGTCCTGAGCTCTGTCCCTGTCCCAGGCCCTGTCCCTCTCTGGCCTCCTCTGGCCTCGTCTGTAAAGTGGGCAAGCAGCCATCTTGGCCCAGCTTTCCGCGCTCCCTGCCCACTTCCTATCCTCCTTCATTTGGTCCATCAAGAGCAGTGGGCGGGCACATTGGCTGGAGCTCGACCAATCAGACTCTTTCAGGGAGACCCAGACCCTTAGAGGAACCAATGCTGAGAAGGGAAACAGCTGGACCCCTAAAACCTGGCCTTTCCCTTCCGGCTCCCCTCACCCCTGGAGCAGATCCTGGCCTTTCCAAAGTCTGGCTGGGAATCTGTTCTTTCCAACTCTACCTCCCTTTCTTTCTGAAATTAGTCAAGTTGGTTTTCTGCCTTGCACAAACCCGGGTTTTCTGTCCCATACCGACGGGGTGACAATCTGCTTCTAAGGTTGGTGTGAGCGTCAAATGACAGGGACTGGTGTGGAAGGCAGGACTCTACACTGCACGGTGCCACCTACACACGACGAGCTGCCCAGACCCTGGCACACACAAATGCTATCAGTTTCGGCTTGGAATTCCCTGGCCCAACCCTTTCCTGATGTGTGATCTTGGACCCCTGAACTCTGAGCCTTAGTTTACACACCTTGAAAATGGAGACAATAATGGTATCAGGGCCAGCTGTGTTACTTGTGTGGCTCAGTTCAAAGTGAAATTTTGGTTTTGTTTGATAGTTTTTTGGTACCAGGGATTGAACTCAGGTCCTTGACCTAGGACACCTGCCCGGTGTGGACCCCGGATCGAGAAGGAGGCAACCGGATCGACAACCGCAATCACCAGGAGAGGAGAAGCAAAGCCGCGCTCCCCGGACTTGTGCAGGTACAGGGAGTGGCCACTGGCGGGTGTGAATGAACATGTTCGATGTGTGACAGATATAAAATGTATAAAAATCTAGTTGGCAGCTACTCCTGTCTCGACCTCCAGTTAGTGCACACTCCTGCTCCACACACAAACTCATCACCTGCTTTGGTGGTTTAGTAATCACACACCCTTAATCCCAACATCAAACATTGCAGATTCAGCCACCTCTGAAAAAGGGTGAAGCTTTGTGGGGATCATCTAAATACAAGCCAAGCCGGGTGTGGTAATGCGTGCATGTAATCCCAGCACTCTGGAGGCTGAGGCAGGAGGATCGCTGTGAGTTTAAAACCAGCCTGGGCTGCGTAGTGAGTTCCAGGTCAGTCTCAACTACATAGCGAGACCCTGTTTCAATAAATAAATAATAAATAAATACAAGCCATAACACCTTTGATACTTGTATTGTGATAGCATTGAATTTATAAACCAATCTAGGAATAACAGACATTGTTAGAACAATGAACCTTCCTTTATAATACCTTTCCACTTGTTCAAATGCTTTTTGTGTCCTTCAGGGGTGGGTTCAAGGGCTTCTATTGTAGGTCTTCAGCATCTGTGTCATTTATTCCTATATATTTAATTTTAATTTTAACATTGCACATGGGAACTTTTCTTTTATTATATTTTATTTATTTTGGTACCGGGGATCGAACTCTGGTCCTTGTGCTTGCGATGCAGGCGGCAGAACCACTGAGCTAAATCCCCGACCCTGTTATATTTTATGGTGATCAGCAGTTGTTTGAAGATAGGAAAGTTACTGATTTAAATGCATGCTAATTTTGAACCTTGCTGAATTATCATGTTTTCTAGATATGGGATAATTTCCTATTAGTCCAGCACAGTGGCACATGCCTACAATCCCAGCACTGAAGGAGGCTGAGGCAGGAGGATTCCAAGTTTGAGGCTAGCCTGAGCTATTTAATGACTTAGCAAGAGCCTGTCTCAAAATAAAAAATGGCTAGGGATGTAGCTCAGTGTGGAGAGCATCCCTGGGTTTGATGTCTAGTATAGCAAAAATAAATAAATAAATCCCTATGTATGATACTGGTCACTTTATCTTCACCTATTCAATTATGATGTCTCTATTTTATTTATTTATTTGGTACCAGGGATTGAACTCACGATTTTGCACTTCCAAGGTAGGCGGTGGAACCACTGAGCTAAATCCCCAGCCTATTATGTCTCTATTTTAAAAAATAGCATTCAAGCCAGGCGTGCTGGCACACACCTGTAATCCCAGCACTTGGGAGGCTGAGGCAGGAGGATCACTGGGAGTTCAAGACCAGCCTGGGCTACATAGTGAGTTCCAGGTCAGCCTCAACTACATAGTGAGACCCTGTCTCAAACAAAAAAACAAAAAAATAAATAAATACCTAGTTCTACGTTAAATTATAATGGTAATGACAACATTTTCATCTTGATCATTTGATGAGAATGCCTTTAGGTTTTGTTAGTAACTACAATGTACTCATATATTTTTTTCATATAAAACATCTCCCCTTTTTTGAATATCTATGTATTCTTATTTATTAAATGCATATATGTGTGAATTTTCACCAAGAATGGATGTTGAACTTTCTCAATTGGCTTTCACTTTTAAATATAATTGTGTGACTTAACGTCTCAGATTTATTTATTTATTTATTTTATCTTTTTGGAGATGGGATCTTGCTATGCAGCCCTGAACTCACAGCCAACCTCCTGCCTCAGCCTCCTGAGTGCTGGGATTACAAGCATGTACTACCATGCCTGGCTTCCTCAGACCTTTTTTTTTTTGGTTTTTTGAGACAGGGTCTCACTGTAATTGAGACTGACCTGACCTGGAACTCACAGCGATCCTCCTGCCTCAGCCTACTGAGTGCTGGGATTACAAGTGTGCGCCACCACACCGGGCGCCTCAGATCTATTAATATGATAAATTACATAAGTGAAAAATTCACAATATTGAATTGTCTTTGCATTTCTGGAATAAAACTCTCTTGGTCATGATGTGTAATTCTTTTATTGTGCTTCTGGATTCTATTTACCAGTGTTTTATTTAAATTTTTGCATCAATTGTTGCAAGTGAAATTGTTGCTTTCTTTGTTTAATTTTTCTCAGGCTTTATTTTTATTTATTTATTTATTTGTACCAGGGATCGAACTTGGGCCCTGTGCCTCTGAGGCAGGTGGCAGAACCACTGAGCCAAATCCCCAGCCCTCTTAGGCTTTAATATTAATATTCTACTTGCTTCATAAAAATAATCTCAACGTTTCACTTTGCCAAAGTTTGGAAACAACTCAAATATCTAAGCAGCTAAAGATTTCAGAAAAGTTTCCTGTGGAAAAAAAAGTTAGTTTAAAAAATTTTTTGTTATTGCTGTTGTTATTTTGTTATTTGGTGGAAAGACTTTTGATCTTTATTTCTGCCATGGCCTGGACATTCAGAGACCACCAGCAGCACCACTGGAGAGCTTCTTTTAAAATTCAAGGTCCTGGTCTGAATCTAAAAATCGCAGAATGTGAATGTTTAATGAGACCTATAGGTGATTTATAAAGTTTGAGCAACATTTCTTTTATTTTGATTAAAAAATTTTTTGAGAAACATTTCTTTTTTTGAGGAACATTTCTGAGGGAAATTAATCTGAAATAAATTATGGTAAGTTATATTTTCCTGTAAAATTATCCTTTTTATCCACACTTTCAATTTTATTTATTTATTTATTTGTTCATTTATATTTGTTTGAATCTTGCTATATAGTTCAAACTGAACTCACTATGTAGCCCAGGCTAGCCTTGAACTTGTGGTTCAAGTTGCTTCAGCCTCACATTTTCAATTTTAATGTTATAGCTTATATCTAGATGTCCCTCCAAAATCTCATGTGCTCATAGGTGGGGATTTTCAGAAATGGTCGCCTGGGGTGTGTGATTCTGGGATTAAGGATGTGCTACTGGATTAGTCCATTAATTGGTATAGCATAGTTCTGGGTGTGGATAATGAGAAGCCCCACCCTGGGTGGGGTAAAAGGGAAAGGGAGGCTTGCTGAGGCTGCTTGCTACTTCCTGCCGACCCTGCCCTGAGCTGTTTCTTCTCTGTGGTGCCCGTCTGCCATGCCACCTCGCCTTGGAGACAGCCTGCTATGGACTGAACCCTCTACCAACTGTGAGTTGAAATAAGCCTTTCCTCCTTTGACTGTGGGAGTTGGGTATTGTGTCTCAGCAATGAGAAAAGTAACCAGGACATCTAATTATATAGAAATGAACAAAGTATGTCTTGATTCTTTTAATATTCTTTCCCCTCCCCCTTGTGCTTTCTCCATTTTTTATGGATTGTGTTCCTTAGGTGGTTGTTCTTTATTGTTGTTCCTCCACCACTGTCGTCATTAAAAGAACCGAAAGAGGTATTTAAAATATTGTTCTTTCAGCCGGGCGTGGTGGCGCACACCTGTAATCCCAGCACTCGGGAGGCTGAGGCAGGAGGATCGCTGTGAGTTCGAGACCACCCTGGGCTAATAATGAGCTCCAGGTCAGTCTCAACTACATAGCGAGACCCTGTCTCAAAAAAACAAACAAAAAAATTGTTTTTTCTGTTTTATAACTCATTGATTTCTGCTTTATCCTATGAGTGGCTTTCGCTTTCCTTCAGGTTATTTTCCTCAACAACACCTTTTTAAAATAGAGTTTTTAATTTGGTATTTTCTTTTTCTTTTTTTTTGTTTTTGTTTTTTTGAGACAGGGTCTCACTATGTAGTTGAGACTGACCTGGAACTCACTATGTAACCCAGGCTGGTCTCGAACTCACAGGGATCCTCCTGCCTCAGCCTCCTGAGTGCTGGGATTACAGGCATGCGCCACCACGCCTGGCAAGATTCTTAAAAATTTCTGGGTGAATGGACCCTTTTACATTATCTGTTAAATTTTTTTTCTTACTTTTATTCATTGTGATCTGAGCCTTTTAAATTTTATTTATTTATTTACTTATTGGTACTGGGTATCAAACTTGGGTCCTAAGGCTTGCAAGGCAGGCGCTGGAACCACTGAGCCAAATCCCCGGCCCTAAGACTTTTATTTTAAATTTTACAAAATTATTGGGGTGAATCTGAGTATGTAGGTTCAGTGCTAGAGCGCTTGTTCTAGCATTTGTGAAGCTCTGGGTTCAATTCTCAGTACTTAAAATGAGTCAATAAAGTGAAAGATTTATTGAAGTGTTCTGTAGAGCCTATGATGGCCAGTAATTGTTCATTATGCCATTCTGACCTTTATACCCTTAATTTTTTGTCCTTGTTCCCTTTCAAGGACTGAGAGAAGGGAGCTGGAGCCTCCTGGCCTGGAAGGAGTTGTTGTAGGTTGTCTGGAGCAGGACACCTCTGGGTCCCTAATGACAGTTGAACTCTTGCCACCATAAAGAACTGTTTGTTGTCTTGTGATGCTTTTTTTTTTTTTTTTCTTTTTTGGTACCGGGGATCGAACTCAGGACCTTGCACTTGTGAGGCAGGTGACAGAACCCTTGAGCTAAATTCCCAACCCACTGTGATTCTTTCTTACTCTGATTCCAGTGCATGGGAGACCAACCTGCTTTCAGCTTGTTTACATTTCCCTGAAAAATTCTGGCCCCCACCCCTTTCGTATTTAATCCTTCCCGACCGCACTGTTCAGGGACATCTGCTTTTGCAGTACTGAGAAGAGGACTAAGCACTTGCTCTGCCACTGACCTACACTCCCAGCCACAGAGTAGTCTTTTTTCTTTTTCTTGTTTTTGGTATTGGGGATTGAACTCAGGACCTTATGCTTGTGAGGCCAGCTTTGGCACCACTGAGTAAATCATTGACCATAGAGTAGCCATTTTATACAACACAAAATCGGGCTTTGCTTTGTGAAACAAAGCCACCAAAAACCTTATAAAGCCACCAATCCTGTTGGATTAGGATCCCATCTGTATGGCTTTATTTATCCCCTCAGGGCCGGTGATTTAGCTCAGTGGCACTACTCCTGCCTCAAAAGCCCAAGGTCCTGAGTTTGATCCCTGGTACCAAAAAAAAAAAAAAAAAAAAAAAGCAAGAATTGGAGCCCATAATCTACTCTATTCCAGGATAATCAGGTTAATTACTGTGTAACTCAGTAGTGACTCCTCTGGCTACCAGACAGTCACCACGGCTCTGATTTAATCTCTGGCCAGCCTTACCCTCTGACCCATTACAAATGTGTTAGGGACCTCATGCTGCCATCACAGGCTGTATTTTCCTGGTGCTTCTTGGCTGTTAAAGACCTCATGCTCTTGGTGGCGCACGCCTGTAATCCCAGCACTTGGGAGGCTGAGGCAGGAGGATCGCTGTGAGTTCGAGACCAGCCTGGGCTACATAGTGAGTTCCAGGGCAGTCTCAACTACACAGTGAGACCCTGTCTCAACCTCCCCCGACAAAGACTTCATGCTCTTATCTTTAGTTTCCCTTCCCCCCAAGGCCATAGCAGTCCGGAGAGGCTAAACCTGTTTCTCCAGGACCAAACCCATCAAGGGCGACCTGGCCTGTGATGGGTTAAAGGTAGCCCGCTCCTCATATGTAAGCAATAGCCGGGCCCCAAACCAATAAAAGGACCTTCCTCTCTTTGTTCTTCTCTTCTTCTCTCTCTCTCTCTCCTCCCTCTCTCCTCTCTCCCTAACCTGCCTTCCCCAATAAAATCTCTGGTCAAACCTCTCGGTGTGTGGCCTAATTGTTAAGCATCAGCTGTGCCTCTATAAAATGTGTATTGATGGGGGACCAACTCCATCACACAACTTTAAAGCTAATCTAAGCCATTGTTCTGGTTTCTCTTCGATGGGAAGACCTGACAATGGGCATGCATTTCTACTTTGAGGACCAGCCGTGATATGTCTAGATTAGTGGGGGCCAGGCCACAGTCCCCACAGTCCCAGGCTGGTGTTGACTTGACTCGGGAATAGAGAAGCAAAAGAAGGTTACTGATTTCCTGGCTGTGTGGGAAAGCTGTAATCACAGCCTCCTAAGGCAAGATAGCTTTTGGTGAGAACAATACAAGATGCAGGCATCCATGTAAGGGGAAGGGACTTAGCTTGTTGCCCTTGAGATGCTAAATTGGCTCCCTATTTTACCACTCTAATCTCACTGAAGTGGCTGTTCCTGGAAAAGTACACTACTCCCTCACCTGTGCTTCTCGCTGAAGAGTTAAAGTGGGTCTACCTCGGAGCTTGTTGAGTCTGTCCACTAGAGGCAGGCTTCTCTCGGTCTCTTTTTCTGTTTTGGTATCAGGGATTGAACTGGGAACCTTGAGCTTGCAAGGCAGGTGGCGGCACCACTGAGCTAAATCCCCAGCCCTCTTGATCCCTCTTGCACGTTGAATATTGTCTCTGCCTGTTTCTTTCATTCCTCGTCATCCTCCCCACAGGTATTCAGGGGTCCGCTCAGCCCCCCACATTTCTCCATGGTTATAGTTGGCTGGAACAGCATAGAGGCAGCTTCTTTCGCATGAGACAGCACCTTCCCAGGTTCTACCACCCTGGCCTCCCCCGCGCCTCCCTGAAGTGATTTCTTTGCTCTGCTCATTCGCAATTTGCAGGGAGACTTAAACTTGCCACCCTCTCTTTAGTGGCGCAAAACAACAGGAACTCTGCAGCTTGAGTCTCGCCTTCCTCCCCTCCCCTCCCTCCACCTGGTGGTGACAGCGGGGATCTTGGCACTGCTGTGGCTGTACCTGCGGAAGCCGGGAAAGTTGGCTTTTGCTGCCCTTTCAGGTGGTCGCTGCGCTCTTCCTGAAGGACTGTAGAAAGGCACCTCCCAGAGCCCCTGCGAGGGAGGCCCACTGACTGCACCGCGCAGCGCCTGTGTGGTTGGCCACTGGCCCAGCTGCCTAGGGTCTGCTCAGCTACGCATCCAGGGAGGCAAGGGTTCGAAGCCAGGCCTGTTCCCAGACAGCCAGGGTTCCTCTGCGGCCTCCGGGACCCGCCGTCAGCCTTGCCGAGCTCCTGGAGCTGCCTGCAGCTCACCAATCTCCCTCCCTCTGTCCACTCCACTTCTTCCACCCTTTCCTCTCTGTTTCCCTCCCCACTCCCCTCCCTAGCATTTCCTCCAGTAAAAGCCACATGTTATATATCTCGGCTAGCTCGGGGGACCTGGGCTAACTAACACCCTCCCCATAACAGGTTAGCATAAACGGAGGGGAAGGGAAAGGCAGGGCTTCCAGGTGAGTAAGAGTGCTGGCCGAGCGAGGAAGTGGGAAGGGTGCAGGTGTGTACACAGCACAACGGGGTAAAGGAGTCAGTCCCAAGAGGACATCACATGCTGCGATCCAGCCTATCAAAGGAAGTACTGTGTGACCTTGGTTGAGTTGCTGACCCTCTCTGGGCCTTGGGTCCACCAGCTGCAAGTTGGGAGTAATGATAGTGTCCCTTGTATAGGATCTGCATAGTGATTGACTTATTATGGAAAGCATTTCAAATGTATAAGTAAGTTATCAACTAAAGTTAATATTGAAAACTGCCCTTTGCTGATGGGCTGGTTTTCAGTTTTGAAGAAGGCAACACTCGCATAATGTTTTCTTTCCTGAATGCAATTTGTCTATAGTCTTTTTTTTTTTTTTTGGTTTTTTGAGACAGGGTGTCACTGTGTAGTTGAGACTACCTGAACCCACTATGTAGCCCAGGGTGTTCTCGAACTCAGCGACCCTCCTGCCTCAGCCTCCCGAGTGCTGGGATTACAGGCATGCGCCACCACGCCTGGCTGTTTATAGTCTTTAGAATGCAGACAAAGACACACACCAAACCTGATCCCAAGGTGGCAGGAAGCAGGGTGTGGGGTGGGAAGAGCTGCCCCTTCCCAGGCAGAACCCTGTGCTGGGGCAAAGGGGTCCTCAGATCATCCTCATGACCTGACAGAAGCCAGATAAGACAGCAGAGGCTGGTGGCACGGGAGGCTGGCCCAGCTGTCCGCTTCCTGCTGGACAGAGAACACCTGGACGTGCCAGACTTGTCAGTGGCCCGTCCAGGGCTTGTCATGGGGTCCTGACACCTACCGTACCTGACCCGTGGGCCCTCACTTCCCAGATGAAGGCTTAGATTCCCGGGTCGGAGCCTCAGCTCGTGCTGACTCCCTGCCATCATCACCACCGCCAGGGATGAGGCCCAGGCTTGCGGGCGGAGTGAGGGGTGCCCCGGGTTGCCAACTCGGCTCTCAGGTGAGTCGTCCTCGGGGTACTTTCACCCCTCTCCCTCGAGGCCACCCCAGCTCTGCCCTCAGCAGGCCCTGCTTGGTCTTCAGCCCAGGGAGCTGGGGAGATTTCTACAACCTTCCAGGGCCCCTCAGCCCAGTGCTTACAGAGTCCGTGCAAAGCTTGAGCACCGAGATAAGGCGACCCCGTTGGGTGCGGAGTGCACAGTGTCTGGGAGACATCATCTCACTGAGTCTCCCCACAGCCACGGGCAGAGGGCCATCTCAGGAGTGGTTTTGGCTGTAAGCAGGAGAAAAACTGACTCACGACGTCTTAGCATAGGCGTTTGATTAACTCACTGAACAAGAGGTCTGGAGGTCAGGTTTCCAGGGCTGGGGCTTCAGAGGCCCTGTCCGGGGTTCTGCAGCTTCCCTGCCTCAGGACATGACCGCACCCCCATATGATGGCCCCAATGAAGAAGATGAGGCAAAGAGGGAGGGAGATGCTTTCCAGCAGCTCCTGAAGGGTGCTCAGACCAGTGGGGGCTCGTTCCTGGCCAAGGGGTGGGGCCACATCCCTGACACCTGCTCTGCAGATTCCTGAACCGATCAGGTGTTGTTGGAGAAGGAAGAACCAGGGGCAGCCACATTCTTTCCCCTTCTCAAGGAGGGTTTTGTGGTGGGGAGAGGTAGGAAGAGGGTATCGGCTGGGATTCAGGCTGAGGCCATGCGGCTCGGGTCTGAAGCCAGAGGTTGGGATTAGAAGAGCTGACAACCTCTGGGCAGTTGTGTTGTGCCGGGCTCTGTGCTGAACAATCTGTTTTGTCATCATTTAATTAACCCCTGTGAGGAAGGACCCGGTCTTCCCATTTTACAGAGGAGGAAACTAAGATGGGGTCCTGAGGTCACAGATGTTGGGAGAGGCTGAACTGGAGTGCGTGAGAAGGCCAGTAGTGAGTGCCTAATTTCCACAAATGCTGGCTGTCAGGCACTGAGGGGGTGTTGCCTGGATTAGGCCACTGCTCCTGCCCTGAGGCCATGAGGTCACCTCCCCTCTCCGCTGAGGTGGGGCTGCCGCCTACACAGCTGGAGTGGACGGTCCCAGGCCAGTAGCTGGGTCTTGGCTGTGAACACCTCTGCCAGAAGACAGCCTGAGCTCCTCAAATCTGGCAAAAACCACCCACGCCCATCATGCAGGCTTCTGGGGACCATTGGCTTCATGGGCTGACAAGTTGCTGGGTAAATAAAGAGGTTCCAGAGACTCATTTCATCACTTGCTATTCTGGATCCCTGAGGCCATGTGAAGAGGCCACCTGAGGTCCATCCCACTGCCCTGACCACTGAGATTAAGTAGGCAATTTATAAATTCAATTTGTAAAATGATAGCAGGCACTGTGGAGTACTGAAGCTAAGTTAGATAGAAATTAATGTACAGGGCCTGGCTTTAGCTCAGTGGTGCCACTGCCTGCCTCACACGTGCAAGGTCCCGAGTTTGATCCCTGGTACCCCCCAAAAAAGAAAGAAATTAATATACAGTCAGAGAGCAACTGGGCCCTCAAGGAAGTCAGCACAAAAATGAAGGCATCAACATCTTGGCTGCAGGCACGAGATGGAGACCCACAGGCAGACCGCAAAGCTCCCTAAAGGGTAAACAGCAATTTGGGATTAGACTAAGGAGCAGTGCCCCATCCGTGAGTCAAGTCCAGATAGGCATCTGTCCCTGGAACACCTGGACCTACCCCTTCCCATAAATGCCCGTGTTCTTTCCCATGCCCCTGCCGTGTGACGAAGCTCCCTACTGAATCAGTATTAGCTAAGAGGCGATATTTGTGCCCCTCAGGTTGATTGTAGTCTGACCCACATTGCTCTCACGCTGTGACTTTGCTGTATAAATTATCCTGACAAAGGGTCTCACTTCCTCCTTTGGCTCCTGACCTCACTCTGATGTTGTGAGACCATAAACTCAGCACATATGACATCTAACAGGTCAGGAGATACACTTTTCCTGTATCATTGACCCGAGAGGTTCAATGGGCAGTTTACAGACCGAATCTCTACTACATTGGCAGGAGGTGTGGCTGACACTGTCACCTTCCCCTAACAGCAGGAGAGGCACATCCCCCAGGGAGGAGCGTCTGGGCAGAGGGGCACCTCTGGGGAGGGGCAGGGTCCTGGGAGCTGGGGCAGAGAGGGTGCGGAGGACACCAAGTCAGGGGGGAAGGGGCCAGCAGGTCGTGCTGGTCAGGCCGTGCTTTGAGGGAGGAGCCACGGCAGGCTGGAGCACGGGCAGTGCCGGTTCTGATAAGGTTCTGGACGGAGCCTTCTGACTTCGGTGGGAGACTGGACTGAGGGAGAGGAGGGCAGGCTCCCAGAGGCCAGGGCACCGCAGGAAGAGGGCAGGGAGTCTGCTGGACGGGAGGGTGAGGTGTAGGACCACTGGGCGCCAGACCTCCTGGGTCCAGGTCCTGTTCAGGCCCCTGATTCACACAACTTACCTGCCCCAGGGCCCCACAGTTTGCAATTCCCTTCTGCGGACAAGCTCACCGGGGCCTGAGGACAGCTCCCTGCGTCAAGCACAGCTCAGAGCCTAGCTGTTCCAAGAAGGAGCTGGACTCAGAGGTCAAGCCACCTTCCCGAGGCTTCCCAGATGTAAATGGGGAAGGGGACAGGGGCCCCTGGGCTGTCTCCATCCCCAGGGAGGTCCTTACAGAGCCTTGGGAATAGGGCCCCGGCACCTTAAGCGGTCGGGCCATCGGGGTCCACACCCTGTGCCCCAGGCGTCCCGAGCGCGCGCGGCTCCCAAGGAGCTGGACTCAGAGGTCAAGCCACCTTCCCGAGGCTTCCCAGATGTAAATGGGGAAGGGGACAGGGGCCCCTGGGCTGTCTCCATCCCCAGGGAGGTCCTTACAGAGCCTTGGGAATAGGGCCCCGGCACCTTAAGCGGTCGGGCCATCGGGGTCCACACCCTGTGCCCCAGGCGTCCCGAGCGCGCGCGGCTCCCGGCTCCCT
>NW_022900934.1:11579665-11603515 GCF_012274545.1 Fukomys damarensis
TGGTTTTTTGAGACAGGGTCTCACTATGTGGTTGAGACTGACCTGGAACTCACTGTGTAGCCCAGGCTGGTCTCGAACTCACAGCGATCCTCCTGCCTCAGCCTCCAGAGTGCTGGGATTACAGGCGTGCGCCACCACCCCCGGCTATTTTTCTTCTTTTTTATAGAGTAGTTTTTAAATCAATTTGAATTGCATGACGATTGCAGAATCTATTGGACTTTTCACAAATATCAATCCTGTCTAGATAAGACTGAAGCCCTTAACCCGGGTTCTAATCTTCTCCCCCTCCCCAGGCCTCTCTTACTGCCCGGTTTGGGTGGAACCTCACTCATGTTTAAGTGCACATTTCATTTCAGACTACTTTGAGATTAATGGAAAGGTTGCAGAGATAGTAAAAGAGTCCAGAGCTTCCCTTGCTCTTTCTCCGGCTAACGTCTTGCATAACTAACACATTTGTCAAGAATGAAAAACCAACCCTGGCCGTTAGTATTAACTGAACTTTGGACATTACTGGTATTTAATCAACTTTCCCATTAATGTCCCCATCCAGCCCTTTGCCTTTAGCCGTCTTCTCTCCTCCACTTCCCCAGATGGTTTTGTTGTTTTTTGGCACCAGGAATTGAACTCAGGACCTTGTGCTTGTGAGGCAGGTGGTGGAACCACTGAGCTAAAACCCAACCCTTTCCCCAGATGTTTTAATAATTACTCTTATAATGTGCAGATGTGAACCTGTCACTGTAGTGTGTACATTTACATTAGTGTCTCAAAATTCCAGAAACATTGAGAACTTTACATTTTTTGGCGTCTGGACTCAAACTCAGGACCATGTGCTTGCGAGGCAGGCAGTGGCGCCACTGAGGTACATCTCCTGCTGGAGAACTTTAATGTTTAAACATTAAATGCAGCAGTTGATTTTTCCAACAATAAGCTCTCTGTAATTTTCTTCATTCTCCAGACATTTTTCCAGCTGAAATTTAAAACTATGTATTCAAATATTCACCTGAAAAGAAGGAAAGAAAAAGACTAAGTTTCCCCGCAGAGCCATGAGTTATTTTTCACACGCCTCAGGTTTTCTCACACTGTGTAGAAATATTTTCAGAGTGTAGTGTTTGTTTCTTTTTCACTCCAGATTTCAGATTTGACATTCATTCATCTTGCTGCATGGAGATCTAATCTGTTCTTTGGGGCCTCTGTATTTCATCATTTGATGGAGTGAAGTTTTAGGTTTCTTTTCGTTTATTCATGTCCCTGTTCATGGACTTTTTGGTCCTTTCCTGTGCTTTTGATGTTTCACATGCTGTGCTGTGGTCTCCTGAGCGCCGCTGTGGGCTGCACTTTTTGTTGGATGGATGGACGTAGCCAGATAGTCCTGGGTTCTGATATTGCGGATAGGTAAGTGAATTAGATATCTTGTAGCCAGTTAGTCAGAGCTGGCCCTGGAGGCACCAACATGGAGGAGGCCAGCATTGTAAAAGGAGAGAAACTACCACACCTAAGTAAAATGATTAGCAGTGACTGATGTTCTAAATAGGTATCAATCGCCTGACTGGGGGACCAAGATCTTTCAGGAAAGATCCCTGACCCACCCCTTACCACTGAAAAACCTTGCTCCTTCCTTGTAGGCTTGCTGTGTGACTTTTTTCCCCTTTGGATCCCCATTTAATCAAAATTCCTAAGTAACTAGTCATAATCTTATTGGTTGTTCATAGTTCTGTCCACCTTGTGATGTTTTTGTGGGGTGGTGGTACCGGGGATCGAACTTGGGTCCTTGTGCTTGCAAGGCAGGCGGTGGAACCACTTGAGGTAAATGCCCAGCCCCACCTTGTGATTTCTCATTGGATCAATATTACCTAAGCGACTGTACTTGTAATATTACTAGTTGACTACAGTTTTGTCTCAGCTCGAACCCACCTCACCTCATGGCTTTGTCCCATAAAACACCCTTGAGAAGTTGGGTGAGTGGGCCACCTATTTTCTGGTTCTCCTCCTGTCTCTTAGAAGCTCTCTTTCAATAATTTTTTTTGGTACCGGGATTGAACTTAGGACCTTGCACTTGCAAGGCAAGGGTTGGAACCACTGAGCTAAATCCCCCAGGCCCCAATAAATTTTTCCTACTCTTCACCTCCACTGTTCCTAGAATTCATTCTTGGATTTTAGAGAACGCGAACTCACACCTCAGATATCTAGCAGGTTTGGAAGTTGTGTCTCTTCCCCCTGTATCACTGGGACCTGGGTGCCCTGGCATTCTTAATGTATGGAAATTCAAATTCTGCTTTCTGGGGCCACCGAAGTTAATGTTTGCCATGTAAGTACTAAAACATTCTTTTTGTTTTCTGGGCCTCAGTTTCCCCATCTGCACTTGGAGGCTGCACACAGAGGTGTTCTCTCAGTCCTTAAACACTGCCAAGCAGAGTACGACTGTTTCTCTCTGGGCTTGTGTGGCTGCTGCAGGAAGCATGGACGGCGGTCTCTCGGGCAGGAGGTCTCCCGGCTGGAGGACCAGAGGCCACGCGGCATCCAGGAAAGGGTTCCTGCGGCTTGAGGCCTGGTTTGTGCCCCTATAGGATGCAGAATTCCTAGGTTATAAATAACTCTCATTCCGGCTTTCAGTAGCAGAGGTCGGTAAACAGTGGGCCTCAGATTAGTCCAAGCACGGGTTTGTACCACACAGAGCAGGAGAGCAAAGTGGGATTCTCTATAGCCACAAATTCCGGTCTCCAGCTTCTTGAGCAGAGCTGGGATCCAGCCGCACTTCCCTGGGGCTCAGCAGAGTCTTCTCCAAACCTTGCCTCAGCCCCCACCACTGCCCGTTCCTTTGTCTCCAACGTGCCGCTGTTGTGCTTCTCGTTGTGCTTCCTCTGCTGTTCTCTTCTTCTGTTTATTATGATCTGAATCCGTGTCAGGAAATGAAAGACCAGAGTGAGAAGCCCACCTGCTGTTTCTACACGGGGGAGACAGTGAGGGGAGGTGTGGACGAAGAGGCCCGGTTTGTGGCCTGTAGAAGCTTCTGGAGGCCCGTGGGCCTGCCCTGGGGAAGAACAGGCGAAGTCGCAGGAACTTGGGTGGCTCTGGTCCAGCAGAGCGGAAACCAGACCCTGGGCCCCCATGAAATCTTCCCCGAGCAGGAGACCCTGTTGCCGGGCACCTACTCTGTGTCAGGCACGGTCCTAAGTACCGGAGTGAGCAGCGGGTCTCTGCTGCCCTGGAGGGTCCCGGCCGAGAGGATGGCATCCATCAGGGGCCCAGAGATGCTGACAGCCCTGGCCTGGCCCGCAAGGCTCTGGTCAGGGAGAGACCCAGGCAGGAGGCCGAGGGAGTCTTGGAGTGAGCAAGGACAGTTTCTAGATTCCTGGAGAATCAGAGCTTGGGGGAATCACAAGGGGCATCCTGCATCTGAACTGGGAAAAGCAGGGGACCGTCACGGTGAGGGCCGGTGCGGTGACGGGATCAGGCCTCGCTCTGCTCTCTCTGGGTTGGCTGTGCCCCAGAAGTGAGGGTGTTAGCGGGCAAGGCGGAGACCGCAGGCTCCGAAATAGAGCCTCTCTCGCCTTGCCTGGCCACAGGCTGAGTCACCCTGGAATGAGGCTGGGCCCGAGTGGCCTGGGGTCCCGCTTCCTGCCTTTGTCTGCGCCACCTTGGGACTTCTCCAGCTTCCAGGAATAGCGCCAGGCTTGCTGGGCAGCGAGCTGACTGGAGAAGAGGAGGCGAGGGAGCCTCTCACTCCAAGATGTCTTGGGAAGCCTCAGGCCCGTGCGTAGAAGGTCGCAGAGCTCTCTGTCCGTTTCCTCATCTGCAAAGTGGGATGTCAGTGTCCCCTTGGGGTGGCCTGGGGTCTGCAGGTACCAACAGAGCCTTGGGGCCTGAGGCCTGACTTGCCTGGCTGGAAACCCACCCAGCTCCTCCATACTGGGCCCTCGGGGCGAGCGACCCAGCCACTCGGCCTCAGTTTCCTTCTCTGTGAAATGGGCATCACAGAGCTCCTTTCCTCCTCGTGGGTTTGGGGAAAGTGTTCAGGGTGGGGCTTCCAGTGGCCAGGGCTCTGCTCCTTGGGCATTCTTTTCTTTTTTTTTTTTTTTGGTACTGGGGATCGAACTTAGGACCTTGTGAGGCAGGCGGCGGAACCACTGAGCTAAACCCCCAGCCTTCCTTGGCCACTCTTACGAAGCAGGGAGACATTTGGAAAACGGCAAACCTGGCACCTGAGGTGTGGTTGGCGCTCAATCTATGTACCCGGGGGGCTTTTTGGTCCGGTTTCCTGGCTGTATCCAGACTAACAGTGCCAGGCGCTCTCCGCCCTGCTGGGCTCCCCTTGTCCGTTTCACAGCCTGACCTGGTCCGCAGTGGTGTTGTTACTTCTGCGTTGTAGACCAGTCCTGAGGCTCAGATGGCCTCACACAGCCCTCACACAGCCGGGGGACAGCTTGGCTGGGATTTGGAGCCAGGAAGGGTGGTGCTAGCGTGGGCTCGTAGCCACCAGGCCCTGCTTCCTCCCTGCCCAGGGTCCTGTCTCCGTACGTAGGCTCTGACCTGGGCAGGTAGGGCCTGTTGAACCCTGGCTGGCCGGTGGGTCCCATGGACGCGCTGCCCCCGTGACCCACAGAACTTTCAGAGAAGCTGCTGAGCCAGGGCCTCCAAAGAGACCAGGGAAAAGAAGGCCCCTGGCCTTTCCTGGTGTCGAGTTTCCTTTTGGTTTGGGGAGGCTGAGCTTGGAACACTGGGCTCTGGGCTCAGGGGGCCAAGGGGCTGCACGGGGAAGGCACTTCTTTTCCCTCTGTTTTCGCCTCCGGGCATCTCCGTCTTTCCCCAACCCTAGTCCTCAAGCCTGGCTGTGCTGTCCTGTCCACCTCCTGTTCCTGTCCCACCCCCTTGGGTCTTGCTGGGGCACAGGAGTGGAGGGGGAAGAGGGAGAGAGGAGGGGACGCTCCCTGAACTGCGGTGGGCAGACAACTCCTGCTCTGAAGGCTGGGGTCCCAGGTGCCAGGCCTGCTCTTCTGGGTGGTCACGGTGACCTCCTGCCTCTCCTTCTTTCCTGTTGCCTCCCTCTATTGCTACCCTCTAGAAGCATGCTCACGTTACTGTAGGAGAAAAGACGCGACTCCCAACCTGCTAGATGTCAGATAGGCCTAGTGCGTGTTCCCCAAAATTGAAGAATGCTTTCAAAGGAACAACAGAGGCTAAGAGGAGGAAACATTTATCGAGAGAGACCACTCTTGAGAGACAGGAGGGGACCCCAACGTGGGTTGCCACAGACCCCACTTCTCAGGGGAAGTTGTATAGAGCAAAGTCATGAGGCAGATACAGTTGAGGCATGTGTCTACCATGTGCAAAGAAATTGGTCGGGTTTGTTGGTTTGTTTTTTGAGTCCCTGTGCTTATGAGGCAGGTGGCAGAACCACTGAGCTAAGTCCCTGGCCCCAGGCATTTCTTTACAAGACTAGCTATCAACAGATCTACTTATTCAGTTATACCTTTGAATTAAGAAAGCCTCCTTTTATTGTCTCTTGTTAAAAAAGGTCATGAGGTAGGTACAACATGGTCAAAATTATGATCATCTGATAAGACTATAAATATAGTCACTTAGGTGATATGGATCCGGTGGAGAATCAGGTCACGCAGCAGAGGTACATGGACACTTTTAGGAAGGGATGCGTTGGGAAATCCTGATCACAGCACGGGTGACTGCTGTCTATCAAGACTTTATTGGACCACGTGATATCAATTAGAGGACAGCCTTCAGTTTATTGCTTATCCCTCAAGGAGACATGTAGCCCTGGTCATTCCATCTTTGTCTTTTTTTTTCTTTCTTTTTCCAGACAGGGTCTGGAGATGTAGTTCAAGCTGTTTTGGTTTTTTGAGACAGGGTCTCACTATGTAGTTGAGACTGACCTGGAACTCACTATGTAGCCCAGGCTGGTCTTGAACTCACAGCGATCCTCCTGCCTCAGCCTCCTGAGTGCTGGGATTACAGGCATGTGCCACCACGCCTGGCTAAGTTGGTTTGAACTCATTCTGTAGCCCATGCTGGCCTCGAACTTGGGGCAATCCACCTGCCTCGACCTCTTGAGTGCTGGGATTATAGGCATGCATCACCATGCCCAGCTCCATTTTTATGTTGAGGCCTGGCCTTGGATGAAACCGCCTCTAGCCACAGTTGTAATGTGTTTTCATTTTCTGCTCTGACTCCCTTGAGGGCCTAGCCCTGTGTGACTGCCTATAAAACTTCGACCTAACTCAGCTGTCTATAATAACATTAATTCCTGACTCCCATTTCAAATCTTCCACTGGGTCTCCTCACACTCGGCACAGAAGTCAGGCTCTTACCTTGACATTCAGGCCCTCACCACCCTTGAGGTCATCTCCAGCCTCACTGGTCACGTCTCACCTGGATGTTCTCCACTCCAGTCACACCAAGTCCTGCCTTGAAGGACTCATCCAGCCTGCGCCACCTCAGGGCTTTTGCACATGCTCTTCTGCCTGTGGTGCTCTTTTCCTGCCCTTCCAGGACACCCCTCTGCACCCTTCCAGTCTTTGCTTATATGGAACTTCCTTGGGGAGGCCTCCTAAACCACCTCTCTGACCTGTTTCCCCACTGTCTCAATCACGCTTCTTTCCCGTTTTTTTCTTTTCTTTCTTTTTTTTTGGGGGGGGGTACTGGGGATAGAACTCAGGACCTTGTGCTTGGGAGGCAGGCAGCAGGTCCTTCCCCTATTTTTTCTTTAATGCATGAAATGTAACTCACATACCATACAATTCACCCATTTAAAGTGTACAATTCAGTGGCTCTTAGTATGTTCACAGGATTGAGCAACTACCTCCACTTTGAAATTCCAGAGTGTCTTCATCATGCCCCAGAGAAACCTCTGCCCAGTGACTGTCACTCCCCACTTCCCTAGCAACCACTGATCAACTTTCTGTCTGTGGATTTCCCTGCTCGGGAGTATTTCTCTTAAGTGGAATCCTAGTGTGTGGCCTTTCATGCCTGGCTTTGTTCACGTCCCCTCATGGTTTCAAGGTTCACGCACGCTGTGGCACGAATCCAGCTTCTTTTCCTTTTTATGACTGAGTGGTGCTCCACGGTGTGGATGTACCACATTGACTCGGTTTATCTGTTCAGCAGTCAAGGGGTTGGGCTTGTTTCTGCTTTGTGACCACAGTGCTACGGTTAATGCTGCTGTCAGGAGCCGCGTGCCAGCCCTTGCGTCACCATGATCTTCAGGGCCAGGGCTGCACTGGCGGCTCATGGACAAGCCTGACTGAGATTGGTTATTAAAGCAGGCCTGAGGGGAGGTCAGGGCCCCAGCTGCCCCGCTCCCTGTGTATCTCGGAGTTTCGGGCGAGAGAGCAGCGGAGCCAGAGTGAGGAGAGGCCAGGTTCACTCTGGCGCATGTCTGGGGCTCTCCACACCCCGACTGGTTTTCAGGGGCTCCCAGGGGTCCACTGTGGGTCCCAGCCCTACAGCACCGCGCTGCATTCTGTGATCTTCACGGAGGCTTCCCTGCCTCGCCCGGCGTGGCCTTTTCGGAGTGCAGCGGTTTACAAACCGCCAGATTCAGCGGCCCCAGCAGCGGTCGGTCTGGTGGGGGGGCTGGGCACGGTACCCCTGGCTTACAAGGCTGAGATTGAGGGGGCACCCGCCGCCTTTCCCGGGAAGCTGGGGCTGGGGCTGGCCTGCAGGCGGAGGACCAAGGTCCCTGTCTCCCCCCCTGCTGTCAGCTGAGGTCCCCTCAGCTCCTGGGGCCACCCACATTCCTTGCCTTGGGGCCCCTCTGTCCTCAAAGCCAGCAAGAAGGCTTCTCCCTCGGGTTGGACCCCTCTCCTGTGCTGATTCCCCGGCCAAGAAACGAGCAGGCCCATGCTGCATGCCCTGTTTTTTCTTTCCCCTTTTATCGTTTTTTTCCCTTGCCTCTTATCTTTTATTTCTAGCTGCTTTTCTTTTTCTTGGTCACTCTTTCCTGTGGCTTTCCTAACACTGTTTTTTTGTTGTTGTTGTTTTGTTTTGTTTTTTTTAGACAGAGTCTCACTACGTAGTGAGACTGACCTGAAACTCACTGTGTAGCCCGGGCTGGTCTCGAACTCGCAGCGATCCTCCTGCCTCAGCCTCCCGAGTGCTGGGATTACAGGCGTGCGCCCCCACGCCCGCGTTTTTATTTTTTAGACAGAGTCTCACTACGTAGTGAGACTGACCTGAAACTCACTGTGTAGCCCGGGCTGGTCTCGAACTCGCAGCGATCCTCCTGCCTCAGCCTCCCGAGTGCTGGGATTACAGGCGTGCGCCCCCACGCCCGGCTTTTCCTAACACTGTTAATTTCCATTTACTGCTCAGTAGGACTCCCTGCTCTCTTCTCTCTCTTTGTCATCTCCCGTTGATCAGTTTTTCCAATTTTACCTTTTTCATTCTCGCTCCCTTTACTAGGATGACTAGTATGGATCTCTAGATACCTGGTTACCGGTGTGCTATTACTGTTCAGTGCTGTTCTGTTGTTAGTGGGGGTAGTTGCTCCATTTATAGTAGATATCTGGCGTAGGTCGGTATGGAAGAAGCATTTAGTTTTTCTCAGGGTTCCTACTGTAATTATAGATCTCTCTTCTGTGGTTAAGGGTGGTACATTATTGGTCTTCAGAGTTTGTCACTATCATTTGTCTTTGATGCTATTATTGTTGCTAACTTTATTACTATAGCCAAGGTGACTTAGCTGTTGCTATCAATTAGCAACATAATTGCTATCAATTAGTTTTCTCTGGATGCCCATATCCGTCTTGCCTTGACAACAAGGCCCATTCCTAGAGAACTGGGTACCGAGCCTCAGAACTGCAGCCTCTGCGCCCCAGTAAATGGAGGTGGTTGGCTGCTGGGACGGAGGCGAAGGCCAATAGTTCCCTACACGCAGAGGGTACCGCTGCAGTCGACATTAACTAAAGCGGTCTGGGTACTAGCAACAAAGCTTGCCATAACCCGCAAGCCTCAACACAACAAACAGAAACCTGGGAGGACAGGGACAGTGCCTCACAGAACTCCCAGCCCCCCCCAAAAGCTGATCCGTGAGGCACAGACGGGGAGAAAGCCAAAAGTCACACACCCGAACTCTAAAGGAAAACAGAGGAGGTAATCAAAGAGGTCAGTGAGGCATTTGGCAAGCTCACAGAAGACAGAAGTAAACAGATAATGGGCCAAATAAAATAAATCGGCAAATCTCCACAAGACATCTATAAAAAGCCTGCAGAGCTGAACACAATGGTGCAACACATGAAAAACCAGCAAATGCTGGGCATAGTGGTACAAGCCTGTAATCCCAGCACTCAGGAGGCTGAAGCAGGAGGATCGCTGTGAGTTTGAGACCAGCCTGGGCTACATAGTGATTTCCAGGTCAGTCTCAACTACTAGTGAGACCCTGTCTCAAAAAACAAAAACAAAACAAAAAACAAAGAAACAAAAAAGAAAAACCAGCATAGAAAAGAATTAGAGGGCTGGCGATTTAACTCAGTGGTTCCAGTGCCTGCCTTGCAAGCGCAAGGACCCAAGTTCGATCCCCGGTACTAGAAAGAAAGGAAGAAAGAAAAGAATTAGACCTGAAAAAGGTTCTGAATAGAAATTCAGGAGATGAGAATTCATGTTGAAAGCATGGGCAGCAGAGGTGACCAGCGCGAGGACAGGGTGTCAGAACCAGGACACGAGGCTGTCGGCGACCTGTGAATTCATCTTTGCTGCAAAGAGCCCTGTCCCTTGTTACTCCTGGCTCCCCGGTTGGTGCGTCTATTAAGGAGGACGATTTTTCCTAAGGTCACCTGCGCCAGCTGGGGGTGCTCGCAGGTGTGGTCCCCGTGGTAGCCGTAGAATCCGAGCCTCCCACTGACAGCAGGACCATGGTTACCGCTGCTCCTCTCTCAGCCCGGCCTGACCTCCTCGCCCCAGGCTGTGGGAGCTGGCACTCAGGAGGTGGCCTGGCCCCGTGCCACTGAGGCACCTCAGATCTGGAGCTGCACGGGGCAGTCAGGGCCGGAGAGAAGCCGGTACAGCCGGCTGTGCTTTTCTGTCTCTCGGGCAGGACGGGCGTGTGTGATGACCAGAGCCGATCCGAGCTGGCTCGGAGAACACTGGGGTGCTGGGAGGCTCTCCCCACGCAGGACCCATGCAGCCCATTCTGTACCAGCCGCCAAAAGGATCCTGTAGACTCCTGTGTCACCTCCTGTGTCACCTCCTGCCCCTTCACTGTTTGACACTCGCCCTGGCTCCAGCATCACTGAAGGAAGAAGCCAAAGTCCTCAGAGCTGTGTGTGATACTCTGTGGTCTGCTCTCATCACTTCTCTGGTCTCAGTGCCCATGGCTTCTCCTTGCTGTCCTTAGTCCAGCCTCACCGGCCTCCGTACTGAGCGCACAGCTCAACCCAGGGCCTTTGCACTTGCTGTTTTCCTGGAAAGCCCTTCTGGATGCCTGTGTGCCTCCCCACTCCCCACTGGCTCTGCGCAGCGCCTGCTCCGTGGCGCCTGCCGTGACCTCTCCAGGGAAGGGACCTCCCTGAGGAGCACTCTGTCCCTTCTGTTTGCTGTGCTAATTGCTGTGTCTTCTGCAGGCGACCTGGTGAGCCTCCCCTGGACCTGGGCAGCATCCCCTGGTTGGGTCACGCCCTGGAGTTTGGAAGAGATGCCGCCAGCTTCCTCACGCGGATGAAGGACAAGCACGGGGACATCTTTACCGTGAGAGCCTCCTGCCCTCCAGAGGGTGTCTTTTTTTTTTTGTCTTTGTGCCAGGGTTGGAACTCAAGACCTTGTGCTTGCAAAGCAGGGGGCAGAACCACTGAGCTAAATCCTCAGAGGGAAGGGGATGAGCAGTTGGCCTCGTACCTAGCATGCGCTGTCCTCCGGCATCTGTCCATGTGCCAGCTGCCCACCCGTGCACACCCAGGGGCCAGCCCACTGTCTGTCCACCCGTCCACCCAGTGCTTTTCAGTGTCCTTCAGTTCTCCCGCATCAAGCTATGAAGTTACTCAACATCCCTCCTGTACCAACATCCACCGGCTGACCTCTGTCCATCCACCCACCTTCCGTCCCTCCAGTGCCCACGTTCTCTCCCCCACTGCTCTCCTGCCACTCAGCGTTTCCCGGCACCCTCCCACCTGCCACGCACTGATCTCTCTTTCCGTATAGTCGCCGTGTCCGTTCGTCCATCTGTCCACCTCTGTCCCTCTGCGTGCTGGAATTTACCCAGAATTCTTGCACTCATGTACCCAGCACCCACCAGACTTTCATCTCTAGATTTAAGTCTCACTCCCTTCCACTGATTTTTTTACCCATCTTTCCATCCCCTACCACGCTCCGCCCAACACACAGCTGTCTGTCCATGCAGTGTCTGGTGTCGGTCTTTACCCATTTCGGTCTCCGTCCACCCTCTCTCCCAGAGCCTCTCCACAGCTGTCACCCACCGACTCACCTTCCGTTTATGTTTCTTGTGGGAGACTACAATATTGATTATGTCTGAAACAGGCAATAAACAGTATAAGCTGTGAAGAGTTCACCCCACAATTGGCTTTTTTCATTTTTTTTTTTAAGAGTCTGGCCAAAGCCTACGTGCCGAGGTCAAAATAACTCACAGCCAAATTCCGTTCCCGCAACTAAAACCTTCTTACTAAAAAGACAGTGTTCTAATTACAACCATATACATTGTCTCTTGGGTTCCGGAGTCAACAACCCTT
The DNA here is from genome assembly GCF_012274545.1 of Fukomys damarensis. Taxonomy (NCBI): domain Eukaryota; kingdom Metazoa; phylum Chordata; class Mammalia; order Rodentia; family Bathyergidae; genus Fukomys; species Fukomys damarensis. Next base: position 11,591,353 of record NW_022900934.1, read on the forward strand.
TATCTTGCCCTTTATGAGGCTTGCTGGCTTTAATTTCCATAAAAACCCCACGATTGTGCATCCTCACGCGTAGTTCTGTCCGTACACAGAGCTGGCCTTCACCCCAATTGATCACCAATAAAAATCAGTGGCTTAGCTGGGGATTTAGTGCAGTGATGCTGCCACCTGCCTTGTAAGCGCAAGGTCCCGAGTTTGATCCCTGGTACCCGAAAAATAAACAAATGAATAAAAAGCGGTGGCTTAGACTGACGGGCCTTTGTCGGTTACACCAGCATTGGTTGTCCTGACACCTCGTTTTCTGTCTCTCGTAGTTCTTTTCGTTTGCTCTCTGAGGCCTGCACCATACACTAAACAAGAGACCAAGACCTACTGCAGAGGTTTCCGGGAGCATTCAGGGTCCCCAGTGCGCCCGACTTCACCCGTCTCACTTTCACCCTCCGCTCTGCTCAGCAGCTCCTTAGCACCCTGCCGTCTTTGTACCCACTGCTCACTCATACACTTACCCTCCTATTCACCACCCTTCCGTCCTTCCCTCCCTCCGTCTCTCCACCCATCCACCCACGATGCACAAATCCGTACTACACTTACCCTCCTATGCACTCACCTACCACCCTTCCGTCCTTCCCTCCCTCCGTCTCTCCACCCATCCACCCACGATGCACAAATCCGTGACAGCTGCTGCCCTCTGAAGGCAGACCGTCTTGGCTGCTGGAGATGGGCTGTAACCAAGCCAGCCACGGTGGCTGCTTGCGAATGAGGTGGTAAAGAACACAGCCTTCGCTTTTAAAAGCACTGAGTTCCAGCCCTGGTTCTGCCGCTTCTCGGAAGTGAAGTTCGGGGTGCTTGCTCACTCCTGTTAGTGAGGTGCATGGGTGAGCGAGGGTTTTTCCCTGGCAGGTGGTGAGGAGGGTAGATAAGGACTCCGTGATGTCCCTTGTAGGGCAGTGCCTAGTGTGTGGGATAACTTTGGCCCTGAGAACTGTGTGGTTGTCTTAGTTACTTTCTTGCTGCGACAAAATATTTGAAACCCACAGGTTAAAGGAGGGAAGGTTTATTTTGGTTCACAGTTTGTAGAGGTTTCGGTTCATAGTCTTCTGGTTCCGAGGCAGGGCAGCATGGCAGAGGAGCAGCAGTCCATTGTGTGGCAGGCAGGAGGCAGCAAGAGGGAGCTCCTTTTTGTTCCATTCAGGCCACAAGCCTCTTGCTTGGTGCCACACCCACACCCAGGGCGGGTCTTTCTGCCTCTGGCCACGGCAAGAAGCTGATTAACCCAATCGTGGACTGTCCCAGTTATTGCATCAGGGATCCAGTCACACCCCAAAGCCCCCTGGGAGCGCTTGAGGCTTCGGGGGACATTTTCCATACAAACCACGGCAGTGGCTCATGGACGCTTCTCCCCACAGGTGCTGGTGGCCGGCAGGTATGTCACTGTCCTCCTGGACCCGCACTCCTATGACAAGGTGATGTGGGAGCCGCGCACCAGGCTGGACTTCCACGCCTACGCCGCCTCACTCATGGAGAGGATTTTCGATTTGCAGCTCCCACATTATGACCCCAGTAACGAGAAGGCCAAGATGAAGCCGTGAGTGGCTGCAGGTGGTCCCTGTGGGTGACTCGGATGGGTGGTCCAAAGCCTGGGTGGGGTGTGCCTGGGTCCACAGCAGGTGCACAGTAAAAACTGTTTCGAGAAAACAAAACCAAACCAGAGCCCTGCTGTTCTCTCTGCTGCCAGCAGGAGTCGCTGTTGGCCAACGGCCGTGCGCTGCCTGGTCTGCCCAACTGGCTATCCACCCCTTAGAGGTCCCCCTTTCTTGGCCTGCAGCTGCACCCGCAGTTTGGCTCAGCATGGACCGTGAATCACGGAGACTCAACAGAGGAGCCTCTCACTCTGCCAATCCCCAGACGGGGTTACCAGCCCAGACGCCTTTCTCCTGGTGGTGTCTTTCATTAGCTTCCTTGATCAGGGGATCAAGGATCTAAGCAGGGCCTCCAGGGACTTCAGGGAAGACGACGTCTCAGTTCCTTCTCTTCTAGCAAATGTGCCTCGGGCAGGGACGGGGCTGACTGTTCCAGTCAAGAGTTTAGTTTGGAGCTGGGCGGACCAGACTTCTGTCCCAGCTATACCTCTCATCAGCTATGTGGCCTTGAGCAAGGCCCTTTCCCCTGTGTTCCTGTTTCCCCATCTGTAACCTTTATTCCTCTGAAATTCGATCTGTTTGCTTAGCACAGTGAAGAGTAACCGTCATTGCTGTTGGTAGTGACAGAGATAATAACACCGGCCTCCTGCAGGCCCCCGTTTCCAGCGGGGACCATGGGCTGTGAGTTTGGGGAGGGAGGTGGCTGAGACTGTGTCTCCTTCTGGGACTGTACTTGACCCTTTGTCACCTACCTCAGGACCCTGGAGCACAGGGACCTGCAGTCGCTCACAGACGCGATGTACACCAACCTCCGCACCATGCTGCTGGGGGACCCCGCAGAGGCGTCTGGTGACTGGCGCGAGACCGGTCTCTTTGAGTTCTGCTACAGCAGCCTGCTCAGGTGAGTTCAGGACTGTCGCCGTCCCAGAAGGGCTCACACACTGGACTGTGTCAGCCACAGGCTGTGGCCAAGGGGACCAAGAGCACGTTGTGGATGGGGAAGAGTTTGGAATGAAACCCAAAGCCACAAGACGGGGAGGTGACACTACATCGGGGGCCCCAGGCTCACCTGGCCCAGCCCTTGGGCACCAGAGAGGGAGTGGCGAGCAAGACTGGGGCCACCTGGTCCTGGGGCGTCCTGACTCTGGATTTCATACATCACTAAAACAGGATGCTTGGGAGGCTGACCTAGGGCCTGGAGCTGCTGTCACACCCTGTAAACCTGTACTAAAAGAGGCACAAGCCTGTGCTCCTTCCTTCAGCAGTGCTAGGTACCGTCTTGGGCTCTATCCCAGAGCATAGCAGGGAACAGGCAGATGATTTCCTTACATAGACAGTGAACATGATCCACAGAGGAGTGATAGCATCTGGACTCTTTCAGCCAGACTGATGAGGAAGGGACCCTCAAAGATCCAACCTCAGAGCCGAGACCTAACTCCAAGGGGCCATTGGTGCCACCATCCTGGCAGAGGAAATGGCAAGTGCAAAGGCCCGGGGGTGGGCAGCAGCTTGGCAGGAAGGCCAGTGTGGATGTGAGCCCAGGGACAAGGTGGAGATGAGCTCAGAGTAGTTGGAGAATCAGGTCTCACTGGGCCTGGGCTGTACGGAAGGCTCTGAACTTTACTCTCTGCATGACATGAAGGGGCTTCAGCAGGGGCACCACAGGGTCCAACCTAAGAGTTTAAAGCTTTGGGCTGCTGCACGGACCCTGGGAGGTGGTGGGGCCCCGTAATCGACCAGGGAAGGAGCGGTGGCCTGGACTCAGGAGAGGGCGGGAGTGGGGTAACCTTTGGTGGTGGGTGGTAGTGGGGCTGGGCTGGGCTTGGGTGTGGGAGAGGAGCATCTTAGGGACAGCGCCCTGACTCCTGGCGCTGCTGTGACTGCCAGCTTCTCATCAGAGAGGGCGCTTCAGCCCCGCAGACCAGGAGAGCAGTTGTCTCAGGGTGAAGCACAGCACCCCACACATGTGCATGTGGGTGTATGTGTGGCCCTGGTGTGCATCTGTGTAGACGCCGTGTATCCACTCAGTGCTCACAACAGCACCGTGAAGCTGGCACCCTGTTTGGCAGAGGGGAAACAGACCCTATGTCATTTGCAGCGAAAGCCTCCCAGTGAGCTCATGTCGGGGACCTCCCACTGCCCAGCGACCCTGCCGTCCTGCGTCTTGGGCAGAGGCGGGAGAGCTGGGGCAGTTTGGACCCAGGCCGTCCAGTTTGGGCAGGGCGAGTCCGATGGAAATCTGGGCCTGGCTTGGGGCTCCTGCCTCCTGCCTCCTGCCTCTGCTCCTGTGGGCCTTTGTGGCCAGCTGCTGGGCGCGGTGACGCACGCCTGTGATCCCTGCTGAGGCAGGAGGAACGCAAGTCTGAGGCCGTTCCGGGCAACTTAGAGCCTGTTTCAGGACTAGGGATTGAATCTCGGGCTTTCACACTGGGCCATATCCCTTGTCCCCCCGCCCCCTTTTATTTTGTTTTGGTACCGGGGATCGAACCCTGATCCTTGGGCTTGCGAGGCAGGTGGCGGAACCACTGACTACATCCCTGGGACAGTGAGAGCCTGTTTCAAAATAAAATAAATAGAAAGAGCTGTAAGTCCGCGTAGCTCGGGCAGAGGGCTTGCCCCGCATGCCTGAGACGTGGCGTTCGATCCCCAGCCCTGGAAAAGAAAGGCAGGGAGGGAGGGAGAGGGCGGGATGGATGGCAGGACAGAGGCGGAGGTGCAGACTCAGCCCAGCCCGGCCTGTCGGACCCTGCCGAACTCACCCAGATTCTGTCTGCTTCCCTCACTCCGGCCTCCTGGCTGCCAGGTGAGCAGGCTGCGCAGGATCCCCGGCAGGGCCCCTGCAGTTTGCGTTCCCCACCCTTCTGCGTGGCTCCTGCCTCCCTTCATTCAACATTCGTCTCAGGGACCCGCAGGCCTTTCTTGTCCCCGCCGGTCGCACCTGGCTGGGGCCAGCTTGGTTTTTCTTTGTGGCGCTTAGCGCCACCTAGGGGTCACGTATGTATTTGCACAGGCTGTGACTGCCCCCTGATGCTTTGAGACCCAGAAGTCCAGGGAGGTCCCTCCAGAGCGCTGGGAAACCTCCGTCCCCCGAGTTAAATGCTTTGCATATTCGTCATGCACGTTGCAGGAATATGTGTACCCTTGTCACCGTGGCATGGTCCTTCCCCACACTGCCCTGCCGTGACCAGGCTGTGACCAGGACTGTGACCGTGAACGCTGGCAAATCCATGACCCTTTGGCCTCTCCTCTCACGGTGCAGCCGTGGTGTCACCTGGCATCTCTCTGACCAGGCTGCTGCCTGGGCTCCAGGTCTTTGCATAGACTCTGCCTCTGCCCGCACCACACCCTCCTTCCCCTGTTGATTCTTCAAGTCTCAGTTCCAGGTGTCTCTTCTCATCTCTGCCCCTCACCTCACACCCCTCTCTAGCCCACTGTGCTTCACCTCACCAGCCTCCTCAGTGCCTTTCAGCACTTCCAGCTCCTTCCTGCCACTGGACATTTGCACTTGTGGTTTGTGCTTTCTTGAGCCCCTCTCTTGCTCCTCCCACACGTTCCTTCTCACCCCCCCCCTCCAGTTTATCTGTGAGCCCTGCTTCATGGGCACTAGTGCCACCACGCCGCTCTCCCTGAACTGCTTGCTTTCTTGCTGCATGAGCACTACTGACACGGAACTCACAGAACTCATTTCTCTGGCCTGTTGTGCACCTCCCTGGGCTGCAGTTTTGGCACCATCAGACAGAGGTTGCTGTCTGTCTGGACTCCTGTGCCCAGCACACAGTAAGAGTAGTAGGTGCTCCACTGGTGAATGAGTGGCCGCTGGGGAGTGTTGGCTGGGAGTTTCCAAGAAGGACCCCTGACACGCTGCTGTGGTCCCCAGAGCCGGATACCTGACTCTGTTTGGTGTGGAGGCATCACCAGGCACCCCCGAGAGCCAGGCCCAGGACCGCACCCACTCCGCCGACATCTTCCACACCTTCCGGCAGCTCGACCTGCTGCTCCCCAAGCTGGCTCGAGGCTCCTTGTCAGCAGGTAAGCACCATGGGCTCTTTACTAAAAGAGGAAGGACCGGGGGCCCCACCATGGGTACTGACAGGGGCACAGCTCTGGGAATGTAGGGCTTGGGCCAGAGCCGCGCTTCCTGGTGGGAGGTCTGGTTCGACATGTGTGAAGTGGACCCATGGATCTGAGTGCGCGTGTGTGCGTGTGTGTGTGTGTGTGTGTGCGCGAGCATGTGCCTTTCCTTCTTTTATGTTATTTTAAAAAGTTTTACGAGTACCTCATGCTGCTTCAAAAAAATTCAAGCCATACGTAATGATGTAGAGGTTTAATAAGAGAGCTCTCCACATTCTCACAGCCCTAACCCCATCTTCCACAAACACTGTGGCTGTCTGGAGTAGATTCTGATAGTGCTTTCTCTAAACAGCTTCTTAGACTCACACACGGGATTGGGTGTTGTTGAGTAGAATGTCCAGTTTCATGCTGGTAGACATTGGAGCGGTGTCCACTTGGGGGCAGGTGTGAACATTTTTGTGCTAGTCTTTTAGTGTGTACGTGCCCTCGTTTCTCTTGGTTATCAGCCATAATTGTAGATCTGTTATCTTGGAAGAATTGTTCTGCCACTTTGAGCCGTCAGTGAGCCCCATGTTGAGAACATTTCTGGGTCAGCTTGGAAAAACCCACCTCATTTTTTTTTTTTTTTTTGGCTACAGAGGCCATCAGTGTTAGAAAAGACCTTCCTGGCTGATGCACGGCCAGGGGCCATGGGAACCACTGGGCTGCACATCTCCCTGGTCCCCACATCTCAAACCTCCCTGGCAAGCAGTATCCCCTGGGACCTTCTGTTCTTGCTCATAACACAGGTCTCTGGGTCCCCTTGAGGGCATTTGATTCCAGACCTCCTGGGGAGAGCCCAGAAGACCCAGAAGACCTGTGAATGCCCTGACAGGCTGAGAGGAGTGGAATGTTTGAGTCTCAAGCACTCACAGTGGAGGTCTGGGTTCAAATCCCTGCTCTGCCCTTTCCTGCTGGTGACTTTCAGCAAGTGAGTTCTTGCCCACTTCCCTCCTCCAGAGGCACAGTTAATAGTGGTGGACAGATTGGGCTTGAATAGCTTTAGGTCCTTTCCAGCTCCACACCCATATTTCTCTGCTCTCTTTGTGCCTCTGTGACCTTCCCTATAGGGCCATCCTAAAACTGTTAGGATGGGGTGGGGAAATGAGAAACGAGCACTACTTGCTGAGCGCTTACTTTGTGCTGTGAATCAGCCACATCAAGTGCTCGATATGCTTATATCATACACATATATGTAAATATCCAGAATGTCTCGGTGTAGGCTTAGAAAAAGGGATTGTACGGTATCTATTTACAAGTTGGGTTTTTTGTAGCCTAACACTATAGCTGTATGTTCTCCCGTCAAACACACATCTCTTAGAGGTATCTGCCTATGCAATTAGACAAGAGAAACCAAGATAAGATTGGGTAAAGAAATAAAATCTGTATCTACATCATATGTAGATGATTTGATAGAGTACCTGAAAAAAAAAAATCCCCGGAGATCAATGATAAAACTTACTCAAGCAGTAAAAAGAACCCAGAAAATTAGAAGGATATGAAATTAGCATAAAAATGCCAACATCTTTCTGGCCTTGGCCTGGCTGTGGCAGTATTTAGTTAGCTGTCTTACTCTGATGGACAGATATTTAGATTGTTTCATTTTTGCTGTCCAAGCGCTTCAGTCTGCTGTCTGGAGAGTTTACTTTTCTGTTTCCCAGAAGTGGCATTGCCAGGTCAAAGACCACATGCATGCAAGTTTTATTAGCAATGGCTGTGTCACTTCCAAAGCCATGGAGCAATTCATACACCCGCCCTGAAGAAAGGGGGTCTACCGTTCTCCAGCGGACGTTACCATCTTCCCACTTGATCGCTGATGTGACGTGCGGAAAGGGGTACCCGGCTTCCGGCGCGTTTCCCCGACTCTCGGGATGAAGGTCTTTCTGTGTTTCACTTGCGGACTGCACCTCCTTGGGAACCGTCTGTTCACTTTGCATCCTTCCAGAAACAAAGCTATTGTTGAATCAAATCCCCCCATCATTGCTGAAGGTTGCAGATAAGGTGAAATCTCACAGACACAGCTGGATTTACCCAGGCTCCCTCGGGCACTCGGAAAGCAGCTCTGTGCTGGGCGTAGCAAGGCTGCATTTCCCGGAATGAGCAGCAGGTGGCAGTGTTGGCAGACGGTTTTTTAGGAGCCAGGGCCGTGTGCCAAGCTGGCTCCCAGACCTTAATGTGGGGAGCTATGGTGTCTCTGGAAGAACCACATGGGCAGAACCCACGAAGATTAATGTGTACGTACTTTGATCTTGCACTGTCATTTCTAGGAATTGATCCCACAGAAATACTTGTACATGTCTACAGTTACACAAAGGTAGTCACTTGTCACACTGCTTGTGAAACGTGCACCAGCAGGGATTAAATAAATAAATCGTGCATTCATATAAAAGCAGACTGTGCAACTGTAGAACAGAGGGTTGTCTGACGCACAACTACTGCATTTTAAACGTAAAACAAACCCAGAGTGGTGGAACACGCCTATAACCCCAGCACTCTGGGAGGCTGAGGCAAGAGGATCTCAAATTCAAGCCTAGCCCGGGCAATGTAGTGGCTTACCAAGATCCTGCCTCAAAATAAAAAAAAATAAACCCGGGCATGGTGGCACATGCCTGTAATCCCAGCACTCAGGAGGCTGAGGCAGGAGGATCACTGAGTTTGAGACCAGCCTGGGCTACATAGTGAGTTCCAGGTCAGTCTGAACTAGACAGTGAGACCCTATCTCAAAAAACAAAAAAAGGGCTAAGGATATATAGCTCAGAGCAAAGGCCCTAGGTTCAATCACCAGCACCATAAAAATAAGTACATTAATAAATTAAGTAAAATTTTCAGATAAATGGGCTGGAGATGTAGCTCAGTGGTGCCTGTGCCTGCCTTGCAAGTGCAAGGTCCCTAGTTTGATTCCCAGTACTGAGCAAAAGATAAAAAGACAAAGGTAAAATGTAAGACTTTAAAGACTTGTCTCCACTGGTGAGGGCTCTCTGGACGGTGCTCCCTAGATCTCGGGACTCGGGCGGATAGCCAAAGGAAAACTTGAGTACGCAGTCCGGGTCCTCGCTGTAGGGTCAGGGGTCTGAAGCCCAGAGAGGAGCCAGGTGTCATCCCAGCCCACACAGTGAGGTGAGTGGACCTGTCCCTCTCCAGTCACCCCCAACTACTTAGACCTGGGAGGCTCAGGGGGAATTGGTGAACGGCCCCTCTTTGCTTTCTTTCTTTCTTTTTTTTTTTAATTGTTTTTTTGAGACAGGGTCTCACTATGTAGTTGAGACTGACCTGGAACTCACTATGTAGCCCAGGCTGGTCTTGAACTCACAGTGATCCTCCTGACTCAGCCTCCTGAGTGCTGGAATTACAGGCGTGTGCCACCACCACACCTAGTCCCCGTTTTGCATTCTTAAATGCTGTGATTACAGTGATACACAAGATTGTGCTTGGACCTCTAGGAATGCCCTGCTGGGTTAGATTTCTCTGTCTCTGGTCTTAGCTGTGGTCAGGAGCATTCAAGACTATCACCGCCTGGGGTAGTGTCTGTACCTCCTGCACCTTGTTTAGATCCAGTGTTGTGACATCATTGGCCTGGAGTGGGACCCGGCCATCTGCGATTTAGATCTCCCAGATGATTATCTAAAGGCACCTAAAATAATGGACCTCAGATGCCATCTGGGCTCCTTGCACATGAGAATGCACATCGTCTGGAATGGTACCAAGGGATTAAAGACAAAAGTATCAAGCCTATGGATACAGGGGAAATAAACATAACTCCTGACCTGCTAGATGTCAGATGCACTGAGTTTGTGTTCCCCGAATGAAGAAGAAATTCTGAGGAGCAGAGAAAGTTAAAAGTAGGAAAAGTTTTTGAGAGATAGCTCCTGAAAGGCTGGAGGGGAGTGGGAAGTGGGTTGCCACAGAGCCTACTTTTCTGAGTGTTTTATAGAGTTATAGAGTAAAATCACAGCCGGGCCTGGTGGCGCACGCCTGTAATCCCAGCACTTGGGAAGCTGAGGCAGGAGGATTGCTGCAAGTTGGAGACCAGCCTGGGCTACATAGTGAGTTCCAGAGCAGTCTGAACTACATAGTGAGACCTTATCTCAAAAAACAAAACAAAACAACAACAAAACAAAACAAAAACAAAAATGTGGGTACAGCATGCATCAAAGTAAAATCAAGCAATAAGATTACAAGTGCAGCTGCTCAGCTAATGTTGATCCAGGGGTAGCGAGGACATTTGGATTAACCTTGGTCGCTCATCTATAGCTTCATAGTCTTCATTTTAAGAGTCTGGGTTGCAGTGCCCCCCCCATGAGATAACGGCTTATTTATGTGAGAAATCTCAGAGGGCACCAATAATCTCAAGCTTTTGTTTACCCCTTAGGGAAGTACATAAGTCTGGCCATGGTGATTTTAATCCTCTTCAGATGCCTTTGCCACAGTTTTGATGTTTTCATCTTCTGCACTGACTCCCTCCGGGGCCCAGTGCTGTCAGGCTGCCTGTAATATTCCTACCTAACTCAGCTGTCTGTAATAAATACTATGATTTAAAAATGTAGCCAACCTGCTTTTTTAAAAAAGTGATAACACTTTCTTTTCTTTTCTTTTTTTAGAGACACGGTCTCACTATGTAGTTCAGGCTTGCTTTGAACTCACTATGGAGCCCAGGTGGGCCTCGAGCTCAAGATCCTCCTGCCTCAGCCTCCCGAGTGCTGGGATTATAGGCATGCACCACCATGCCTGGCCTGAATTTACATTTTCATTCGTACAACCTCCCGGTGATAACACAGCCCAGCCCAGCTGGTAGAACCAACTTCTGAAACACAGCTTTGTGGTTCAGAACCCTGGGAGGAGCTGGGTGTGGTGGTACAATGGAATTTGGGAGGCTGAGGCTGGAGGATTGCCTGGAATTCAAGGCCAACCTGGGCTACATAGTGTGTTCAAGGTCAGCCTGAATTATATAGGAAGACCTTGTCTCAAAAAAACAAAACAAAAACAATGATGAATAACACCCTAAGGAGAGAGTCTCTCGCACTTTGAAATTTCGAAGCAACCAGGATGGTTCCCACTTTCCCTAGGGGTGATGTTGGAGAAAACAAAGCCTTTTATTTGTGGGCATTTAGTCACGTGTGGCTTAATGACGGGATAATTCTGAGAAGTGTGTTAGATGATTTCATTCCTGTATAAACAGAGTAGAAATCTACATGCCGAGACTGTGTGATGCTGCTCACGACGCCGGCGGATGAGTGCTGTTCTGGGTGTGTCTGTCACCGACTGAAGTCTTGTGCTTGTCTGTGTGTAGCGCGCAGCCCTCCTGTAGGGGATCATCCTGCATGGGGTCCCTGGGGCCTGGCTTTAGTCCCCTAACACTTGCCCGTGCAAGACCCATCTTTGTACTTTTTAAAGAAATGCCCATTTGTTTTCACTGTTTGGTGGCTTTTCCAGAGCATGAACACCTTTGTTTACGTAAGGTTGAGTTGCTGGCTGGGGTCCGCGGGGCAGAGCTGACCTTCAGGGATGCTTTTGCGGTCTGCACAGCGACTAAAGCTTTTTTTTTTTTTTTTTTTTTTTTTTTGGAGACAGGGTCTCACTGTGTAGTGAGACTGACCTGGAACTCACTATGTAGCCCAGGCTGGTCTTGAACTCCCAGCGATCCTCCTGCCTCAGCCTCCCAAGTGTTGGGATTACAGGTGGGCACCACCACGCCCAGCTAAAGCTTCTTACTTAGATGCCAACCAGAAGGGGGGCTAAGAGGGAAGCACTAGAAAAAACAAAAAAAACGAACACTAGAAGATTCCACACAGACACCAGGAGTTTCAGCTGCTTTTGCAAACCCTGGCCTCTGGCTGTGCGGGGCAGCTTCTCTGTCAGTGCTGGAGGCGCTGGTGGGGACTGAGCCCCCTCAGTGTCCCCTCGCTGCAGGACCGGCAGGGCTTTCGTGCGCCACTGTGCCCAGCTGCTCGTGGTCTCAGGCGCGTGGTTGGCCTTGCTCCGGCCTTGCTCTTGCTCTGGCTCCAGTCCTGGGAAGGCAGAAGGCAGCTGGGAGTCAGTTCCTGCCGAATGGCTCTCTACAGAAACCACCTGCATTCAATGCTTGTTTGTCGAATGCCTGCTGCGAGCCAGGTGCTGGGGACGCAGAAATGAATGAAACAGGCAGGCTCCCGTGTGCAGGACATGAGCGGTGAAGGGCTCCCCTCGGGCTCTGGAGCCTCGTCCCCCAGCTCCACTAGTGACATCCAGAAGCCCGTGACCTTCTGAGGGGCTGGAGGCGGACAGAACCTCCACTTCCTGCTCTCTGTCCCCACAGCCGAGAAGGACCAGGCACGCAGCGTCAGAGGTCGCCTGTGGAAGCTGCTGTCCCCCGCCAGGGTGGCCGCCCGCGCGCTCCGGAGCAGCTGGCTGGAGAGCTACCTGCTGCACCTGGAGGAGAT
>NW_022900934.1:11605076-11621546 GCF_012274545.1 Fukomys damarensis
GGCGCTGGTGCTGCAGCTCTGGGCCACACAGGTGGGCGCAGGCAGCCGTGGACGTGGGGTGTGTGTGCGCGCACGCGTGTGAGTGTGTGTACAGCGTGTAGGCCGGCGGGAGACTGCACTGTGAGCGTGCGTGTGCGTGTGCGTGCGGGCACGGAGAGGCACGTGTCTGCCTGGTTCCCACCTTTATTGTCAAGCAGCACCGTGGGCAGGACCCTTCACGTACTGTCTCCCGCTGTGATTATTTGACCGGATGCTTCCCGTGTAAGTTGCAGACGTGGTGTCACTCACTCCAGGGTGCGTCCTGGGAGGAAGAGGCCTCTCCCGTGGGCTCCGCACACTGCAAGTCCTGGAGCCTAAATCCAGGCTCCTCAGCTCTGGTGCCTCCCGTGCTCCGGTTTTGCCCGCTGTCCCGGTGATGTCCTTCGTGGCTCAGCTCGGCCCGGCCGGCAGTCCCGGATCGCACGTGCTTCTGGCCGCTCCCTCTTCAGTGCTCCTGAATCGGGGCAGTTTCTATGCTTTTCATGGTCGTTCATAACCTTGACATTTTTGAAATGTGCAGACCCGTTGTTTTGCAGAATCACGGAAAAGTTCCACTGAGGACTTACCGCGCGCAGGGATGCGGCTTTGTGTCGCTTTCCCTGTAGTCGGAGTGAGGCAGGGAGCAGACGGCCAAGCAGACAGATTCCAGATGGTGGTAGACGCCGACGGGCATGAACAGGGCTACAAATGGAGATCTCCTGGGAGTCTACCCCAGCCGGAGTCCGCTCTGGGGCTGGGATGTTAGAAGTGGTCCTTGGATCAAAAGAACACTAGACTCAGGGACCTGGGTATTCTGGGCAGCAGCAAGTGCCAAGGCCCTGGACCTCAGCAGGTGTTGGGGCAAAACCAAGGAGCTGCCAGTGGCCTTGGAGGGAATGAGGAGGCTTGTAGAGTTCGGAAACTTGGGAGTGACAGAACCAGTGAACTCAGTCATGGCTCAGGTGTTGGAGTGAGAGGGACGGTCTGCCTGGTTACTGCCTTCAGTCCTGACCGCCATGGCCCCCCTGTCCTGTGGCCCCACTGGCTCTAACGGTTGCACGGGGCAATTCCTCTCCCATCAACTCTGGACTTTTAAAAAATTTCCCCTCAGAGCCATTAGAGGCTGGCGAGGGGCTGGCGGGGTTTCGCCAGCAGTCCCCCCACCCCCAGGACCCAACGGTGGGTTTATGGGCGAGGCGACCTGGTGCTCTGGCTGTCCCCAGAGCCCCCGTGTCAGCAAAGCCAGACATTGGCGGGGGCTGGGAGTCCCAGAGTCTGGGGAGCAGCCTGGGTGGTGCCAGGAGGGCGTGTGGCCATTTTTTTCTTTGCACCTTGACATTTTATTTTGAAATAATTTTAGACTGTAGAAGGGTGACAGATATAGTACGGGGAAATCCCAGGTTGCCGAAATTATGTAGTCACAATAATGAACATTACTATTAACTAAAGTCCTCACTTTATTCAGATTTCCCAAGTTTTTCTCTTCCAGGATCTAATCTAAGATACCAGCGTGCATTTGGGGTGTTCTTTGTTCTAAACTGACTTTATTTGTAGAGCAATTTTAAGTTCACATCAAATTTTAATGGAAGTACAGGGATTTCGCCTATAGTCCCGGTGCTATGACAGCATCCCCCAGGGTGATACATTAGTTACAAGTTATAAACCTACTTAACGTGTCATCATTACACTTGGGGCATTTTTCTCTCCCCTTAAAATATTTTAAAATCACAAACTTAAAGGAAACAGGATCTGCACCCGCCTGAACCTTGGTTGTCCATTCTTCTGTGTTGATCCCTCAGATGGCTTCACCATGTGGTGGCCTTGGCGGCCCCAGCGATTTCAGACGGGTTGGCCCTCCCAGCGGAGGAGGCCGGTCTTTCCCAGGGCTGGAGCAGGAGGGAATCCGGTGGTGGGAAGGAAGTGTCTTCCGGGTGAGCTGAGGCGAGGCCCCAGCACCAGGCAGGGCATTCGGCGCTCCTGTGGTGCGATCACACTCGTGTGCATGCGCGCCCACACACCCATCTACGCAGCCAGGCGGAGGGCCGTCTCGCTCACTTCTCTAATTTGCAGAGCTCCTTCCTTTAAGCAGAGAGGACCGAGCACAGTGGGCTCCACCTCTGCTGGTAATTAATAAGCAGTGTGCCCGTCTGATCATCCGGGCAGCATGAAAGGGCCTCGGCCCCGAGCTAGCCTGCTGCTGAATTATTCATCCCCACGTTCCCTGGTCAGGAGACCAGCAGTGACCTTGCTGCCCCAGCCAGGCAGCAGGTGTGGGAGGGGCTCCGAGGCACCCTTGCTCCCGACCCCACAGTGGGGCCGGCTCGGAGCTCGCTGCTCTTGCCCCGGCCTCGGCAGAGCCTGTGGCCACCCGGGAGTGGCTCCGTATCGTCCCTGCTGTCCTGAGGACTCGGAGGCCTGGAGGAGAGTGACTTGTCCGGAGTCACAGGATGGGGCACTGCGGTCTGAACCCCGCCCTGCCTGGGCTCCATCCAGGGCTCCTCCAGCCCCGCCTAGGGTGTCTTGGAGCCTCCCAGGACCAGGAGAACACACACGTTGCCCGGATCCTATCAGTAAGCCTCTGCTCTATGCTGGGCAGTGCGTGGTGACTAGGAAGGGCCGCGTTCCTCTTTAGTAAAAGTCCTGATAATGACGTGTGCTTTACTGGAAGTAAATGGTACCTGCTTGGTGTTGAATTCATGTGAGATAAAGGTGGAGAACTCATCTTACCGTCGCTGATGCTGTTGTACATGTGTGTGCATGTGTGTGCACGTGCGTGTGTTAGGAAGGATTGAACGGAGAGAACAGTGAGCTACATCCAGCCCTTCTTCTTTTGAGATAGTATCTTGTTAAGTTGCCCGGGTTGAACTCAAACTTGCGATTCTCCTGCCTCAGTCGGCCAAGTAGTTAGAACTGCAGGCATTGCCACCGCTCCAGATTCCAGCATTTCTTTCCAGCCCTTTTCTGTATTTTTCTTCTGTGGTCAAGGTGGTCATAGTTCAGATTTCTGTTTGATTCAGCATTATACCATATGCATTTCTCATGCTACTGCAGATCACTGTAAGAATTACTCATTGCCCTTCTGTTTTATTTAAAAATCGGACATCCATTAAAAATTTGAAGAGTTTTAAAGGGTATATAGTTCCTGGGCATGGTGGTGCACACCTGTAATCCCAGCACTCAGGAGGCTGAGGCAGGAGGATCGCTGCAAGTTCGAGACCAGTTCCAGGGCAATCTGAACACACAGTGAGACCCTGTCAAAAAAAAAAAAAAAAAAAAAGGTTTATATATTAAAGAAGAGTCAGTCTCCCTCCCTGTCCTCCCTGCATCTGTGCCAGAGGCAACCTCAGGGCCAGTCCCTTGTGTCCCGGAGGTGGTGTCCCCTTCTTTACACACAGATCCCCACTCTACACCTTGCACTTTGCACACCCTGTGTGTGGGGCTCAGTCTGCACCAGGCTTCTCAAAGCTGCCTTCATTGAACCACCTTCCTGCTCATCCCCCTACGGCTGGGATCTCACTGATCACTGTCGATACACAAGGAGCTGCTTCCAGTGTTCTGTTGCTGGTCCACCAGCGCTGTAATAAATACCCTCAGACCTGAGTCTTCTCCCCACATGCAGTTATGCCTGTAATGAAATTACCAGATAAATATGCTAGTTAATGATGATTTAGTGCCCTATTATTATAATTGGATAGGGTGGTCATTTATGATAGACAAAAACCTTCCCGCAGTTGAGATTAGTTGTGGTCACCCACGTCTGAGTGTGCCAAATCGCTGAGGTCAAAATGCCTGTGAAAACGAGCAGCGAAGACTAGAGCCGTGAGGAAAGACGTTTCCTTGATTTTCCTTATTATTTACCTATGGGGAAGTTTTAAGTAAGTATTGTTAAAAAGCAGCACTCGCGTTCATCAGTAATTATTACTATTTTGCTTTGTATGTGCACACACTCACACTTACCTATTCTTCAAGTGACTGAGAATTGTAACATACAAGGAAACCTGTGTCCCTAACTGCATTTCAACATTGTATCAGTTAGCTTTGCCGTGTAACAAACATGCACTAACTAAAGCTCCCTGGCCTCCATTTGTTCACCTTCATTTAACTCACAGGCCTGTGATCTGGCTGATCTTAGTGGGGTTCTGCTGGGCCACTCGGCTCTGCCCCACATGTCTCATCCTCTTCCTAGTCCAGGGCAAGTAGAAGCACATGAGGTCTCTTCAGACCTTGGCTGAGAATGCTATTTTATCTATTCCAGCTCATTCTTCTGGCAAAGTAAGTCCGTGTCTGAACTGAAATTCAGGGGTGGGGGAAATATACTCTGCAGGGCCACGTCGTAAAGGGGTGTGGCTATAAGGGGTAGCAAAAAATAGGGACCAATGGTGCCTTCACCTTCAGACATGAACAGTGGTCTTCAGCGATATCCCTTGTTCCTCTCCCCGATGCTTGCTTTGCCCATTGGCTGTGAAGATCACCCTGGAGCGGTCTTGAAAATAGGTATGAGGCTTGGCCAGTGTCTCAAGCAGGTTTCAGCCACAGCCCGAGGCTGAATGCAGACACTCTTTGCACCTAGATTCTTGGCATGGGTGGGAACCAGGCCTGCTGAGCCCTGTGCCTTGGCCAAGGCTGCGGCCAAACTGTTCCGCCCTGGTGTAACGGGCTCCTTCTCACTGCAGGGAAACATGGGCCCTGCCGCCTTCTGGCTCCTGCTCTTCCTTCTCAAGAATCCGGAGGCTCTGGCTGCCGTTCGTAGGGAGCTCCAACACATCCTGTGCCAAGCAGGGCAGTCTTCCTCGCAGATGAGCGCCCTCCCGCCGAAGGCCTTAGACAGCACCCCTGTGCTCGGTGAGATCACAGGCCTCCAAGAGCGCCTGCGCGATCATTCGTCGTGCGCCCCCAAAGCCTTTTCTAGCGCGGGCTCCAGGGCCTGTCATTGTCCTCTGACCTAAGGTCTCCCTGAGTCTCCCTTCTGAGGCCTGGCGCTTCTGTGCCGCAGTCTCAGCTGTCCAAGCTCATGGGCTACGTGAGAGAAACCCTAAGCCACGCTGGCTGAGGTGGGAAAGGGCCTTCGTGTGGGGCATGCAGCTAGGGAATCCAGAGGTGCCCGGCTTGAGGCCTGGGGGATCCAGGTGCTATCAGGATGGGTCTGTCCCTCTCCCAGCCCCCTCCTTCCTGGCTGGCTCTGTCTCAGGCTGGTATCAGCTCAAGGATGGCCATCCTTGGCTATGAGAGCCATCCTTGGCTGCCTTCCTTAGCGCGTTGCTGCCTAAAGTCCCGAGTGTGTCCCCTGGATCACGTGCCCATCCAGTGCTCAGAGCGAGGTTCTGACGGGCAGTCAGAGCCCACTACCAGCAATGAGGAGTAGAAGCAACAGCCCCACCCCTGAACATAGAAGAGGGGTGGTCCCCAGAGGAGGATCGGGGGGCTGTTTGCAGAAGGGGAGTTTCTCTGGGCAGGCAGAAGCAGACACAGATGGCCCCCCTCTTTCCCAGCCTTCTGATATCTCTCTGGCTCTAACCTCCCCTCACGAATTCCCTTGGAGTCAGAACTGGATCCTCTCACACTCAGGGACCTCTGAGAGGTCACAGCTGATCCCCATCTGGCCTTTTCCACCTTGCTGTGTGACCGGGCAAGGCCTGCTGCACCTCCCTCTGTACAGTGGGCGGGGGTGGCACTGGGCACATAGGAGGGCAGCCTGCTCATCCCCTCGTGTCGCCCATGCAGACAGCGTGCTGAGCGAGAGCCTCAGGCTCACAGCTGCACCTTTCATCACCCGAGAGGTGGTGGTGGACATGGCCTTGCCTCTGGCGGATGGACGGGAGTTCTCCCTGCGATGCGGTGATCGGCTCCTCCTCTTCCCCTTCCTCAGTCCCCAGAGGGATCCGGAAATCTACACAGACCCAGAGGTACTGACAGTTAGCTGGTCACACTGGGATGACAGGCAAATCTTTCAGTGCCTTTGGGATCAGCCGCTTCTGGGGGCAGCCTGGCTGTGCTCTCTGCTTGCTGTGTGACCTTGCCCAGATGGCTTCGCCTCTCTGTGCTTCCTCAACTGAGACATGGTCCTCGTGGTAGCACCTGCCTCTGGAGGATATTCAGATGAAACTCTACCACTCTTTGACCCACCCCTCCGTCCACCCTTCGTCCATCCACCCACCGCGTACCCATCGCGGGTCCATCCTGCCATCTGCCCACCTGTCTGCCTGGCCGTTCACTTGTCCTCCTACCACCTTTCATCCGATCACACCACCCCTTGTGCTCGGATACAAGCCTTGCCTTATCGCTGTCGGGTGTAGCAAAGGAAATTGACCTGTTTCTTTTGTGAAATTCATTTTTCTTGTCCATTACAAAAGTAATACGTACTTATCATAAAAATAGAACTATAGAGAAATAGATATTTAAAAGTGAAAAAAGGTCACTCTCTCCTCTCCACTTCCACCAAGTTCCCTAGCCATGGTTTGGGGTGTGTCTTTTTCCCTCTGTTTTTGGAGTGTGTCGTTTAAATTATTTTTATGCTTTTCCCAACACACACACACACACACACACACACACACACACACACACACGAGTGTTTGTATAGGATCCTATTTTTCTGAAACTCATGGGTGTTTTTTTACTCAACACCCAGCAGTAGAAACGTCTTCCACGTGGTACACACATCTCTTGTTGGAGTTTTCCCTCAGTCCCCTGTCAGTTGACTGTTACATTGTGACCCTTCTTCCTTCTTCTGTAAACAAGTCTGTAATGAATTCCTCAAAACATTTTTTTTTTTTTTTGGTGCAGGTTTGGCTTGGGGTGGGATAAAAAAATGGACTCGCTTCCTGTTTCAGGTATTTAAATACAACCGTTTCCTGAGCCCAGAGGGAACAGAGAAGAAAGACTTTTACAAGGGTGGAAAACAGTTGAAGAATTACAACCTGCCGTGGGGGGCAGGGCACAACCAGTGCCTGGGGAAGAGTTTTGCCATCTACAGCCTTAAACAGTGAGTGAGGCGGGGCAGGGCAGGGCTGGGCTGGGCAAGGTGGTGCCACCCCGTTTGGTTGGCTCACACACTGCTGCTTCTGGGGCTCTGCTAGGCGAGCGGTTTAGGGCGGAGTTTCAACTGGCAGGGCTGCCTCCTGCCCACGAGTCTATTGATTTGTGTTTTTAAAAATGTGTGCTAACTTTTTAAAACCAGAAGAGCTCATATAAAAAGCCAGATTTCTGATTTCTTGTGAAATAATCGCATCTGGTATTGGGCTCGTCCTCCAACGGGCGTCCACACACCAAATGCGGACACTGGGTCTCAGGTGACTGAGGGCCGCCGCGTGTTCAGAGCCCCGTGGTGAAACTGGCTGGGCGTCTGTGTCCCCACCCGGCCGTGTGGATGCCTCGGGCAGGGCAGGGCTCCCAGGTCCTCCTCCTCAGGCACTGAGCGCCTTGGCGACCCACTGCGCCAGGGGTCATGGCACCCCGGCTTTCTGACCAGCGTACCTGTCACCGTAGGCCCAGTAACCTTCCACGCCCGTTTCCTCCTCTATAAAGTGAGGGGTGCTGATAGAGCCAGGGGCGTCAGGATACACGGATTGGATCTTTCCAAGATCTTGACCCACGGCCTAGCTTGTCAGAGGTTTTGCTAAACGTTAATTATCACAGCTATTACAGGTATCAGGGTGCAGGCAGTAAGCTGGGGGAAGAGAGACATCCGGCAACATTTGGCTTCAGTTAATAGCAGGACGGAGATCGCAATACCGTGCAGTCATTGCTGCTCCAACACTTCATACGCACTCCTAAAAATCGCCTCGTTGGAGGAAATCACACAGAGGTTACGGGAAAGAGGGGCCAGTGTTCAAAAGCTTCATCGGTGATGCATTAAGACAAAAAATGATGAGAAGCCAATAAAAAAGTAGTACAGTTTGACCCGTGTTAAGTGCTTAAGAAACGTGCGTGCGGGCTGACATGGCCGCTGATGGATGTGTAATTCCGAGCATGTGCACGTTTTACGGACCGCTGCACAGCCAAGACTGGGTGTGGTTTTTACAGTCACCCTGGCTTCTCCCAGATGAAACTGCACACGAGCACAGGTCCGCCGGTCCAGGAGGCAGGACAGTGCTGGCACTCAGAGAAGTAAAAGATACGCTCCCTTAGGGACATGGTTGGTGACAAATAATGAAGCAGGTGGTCAGAGGCAAGTCACCACGTCATCAGGGGCACCGGTTACGGCATGGACTTGGCAACCTCCCAGTGTACCTTTAAGATTTCCAGAAGGTGGCGGTAGCAAGCTCTTGTCATGGGGTGACAGTTTTCTCACGGGTGGTTGCAAGATGTCTTGTGAGAGTGGTGTTGGCTTTAATCTCACTGAGACACTGATGGGTACCGTAGCAGTCCCAGCCGGGACAGACAGCAAAGGTTCCAGGCCTGGGAGAAAGGGGGATGAAGGGACAGGAGGAAGGGAACAGCCTGCCTCACTGCTGATCATTGTGGGGGCTGAGAGGCACACAGGCCTGGAGGGCTGGGGCTCCTCCCCTCTGGGCAGACGTGGGCCGGGCTCTTTCCCTTGGCTGTGCTGCCCTCGCCACACAGCTGGCAGGCAGGGGAAAGCTGGAGGTTCCTGCACACCCCCTGGGCGTGGGTGGCACCACACCTCTCCTGCTGGGGCTCCCAGGCCTGTGCCAGGACTGATCCCGGCCTGCCTGACCTTGCAGGGGCCAGCAGACCACACTTGCTCATGGCCTCCGATCCCCTCTCCCTGCAGATTTGTGTTCCTCGTGCTGACGCACTTTGACCTGAAGCTGGTCAGCGCAGACCAGGAGGTCCCCAAGTTTGACCCCAGCAGGTATGGCTTCGGGCTGATGCAGCCGAAGAATGACGCGCTCATCCAGTGTCGCGCCCAGCTGTGACCCGCAGGAGCTCCCAGACAGCCTGCTCCAGCTTCCTGACTTTCTGTGCCAGTGTCATCCTAGATGCCTATACCTAGGGGTGGGGACAGAGTGGAAGCCACCAAAGACAACACCAAAGTCAAGAAGAGACTTGGAAAGTTCAGCTGGGTGTCGTGGCGCACACCTGTAATCCCAGCACTCAGGGGGCTGAGGCAGGAGGATCTCTGTGAGTTTGAGGCCAGTCTGGGCTACAAAGCAAAATCTTGTCTCAAAAATAAATAAATAAAAGTTCTATGGCTATCGCTGCAAAGTTTTACTTCCAAATCAGGCTCTTTCTGCTGCCCAGGCACCTAGCACTTCTCACCTTGTGACAGTGACATCCACAAAAGCTAATCCAGACAGGGCAGAGCCAGGAGTCCTTGCTGCTATGCTGCCTACTCCCAGAGTGTTCACTGTCCCAGCCCTTCACACTGCTATGGCCTGGGCCTTCACCAGAGATGCAGGCTGTGGAAAGGCCCTTCTGGTGCCGGCTGTGTGTCTGCTGGCACAAGTTTGGTCCCCCAGTTATTCATGTAGCTAAGGCCTCAGGGCCCCTTAGGCTGTTTCCTTCTCTGGGCGCCCCTTGCACTGACACTACCCTCCTCTGCGTTCAGGCGGATACTCGAGGGCCCCAGGGCTGGTGCACCCGGTGCAGGCACGGCCCACCCCACACTGGGCCAGAGGAACAAAGGGCTCTGCTCTAGAGACTCAGGCACCAGACAAGCTGGGCTTTCCCCATGCCTGGACTCACGTAGGGCCTCTAGGAGGGTGACTCAGCCAGGGCCCCGCGGTTGGGGCAAGGCAAGTAGGAGAAACGAGCTGTTAGGGTGTAGATGCTCCCCATGCTGCTCAATCCAGGCTGCACACTGTTTTTGCTTGTTCTGGACTTTAAAAAGTTAACCTAGAAAGGCTGGAGATTTAGTTCAGTGGTTCCAGTGCCTACCTCACCAGTGCAAGGGCCTGAGTTGGATCCCTGGTACAAAAAAAAAAAAAAGTCAACCTAGAGCTGTGTGTGGTGGCACATGCCTGTGATCCCAGCTACTTGGGGGCCTAGGCAGGAGGAATCTTGAGTTCAAGGCCAGACTGGGCAACTTAGCAAGATCCTGTCTCGAAACCAAACCTGAATTGTTTCCACTTCTGCTGGAGACTCGGAGGCCCCAGCCACACTGGGCCACATTGCCGAGGGCATCAGTGGCCGAGCTGAGAGGCAGCATCCCTGTGTGCAGGGCACAGACTGGGCTCCCCCGGCTTTAGGCTCTGTCTGCTTCTGCATTCATTGCACCTGGCCTGGAGGCACTGGAGTTTGAGACCCTGCACGCACTCTTAGAAGTGATACTGGGAAGCTGGGTATGGTGGCGCACACCTGTAATCCCAGCATTGGGAGGCTGAGGCAGGAGGATCGCTGTGAGTTCGAGACCAGCCTGGGCTACATAGTGAGTTCCAGGTCAGTCTCAACTACACAGTGAGACCCTGTCTCAAAAAACCAAAAACCAAAAACAAAACAAAACAAAACAAAAACAACAAAAAAAGAAGTGAACCAGCTAATGAGGAACCCGGGCCATCATTCATGGAGCCTGTGTGCTCCAGCCCTGGAACAAACAGGTCTGTGATGAAAACGTGCCCTTACCTCAGCTTTGGGAGAAAAACACAGTTTAAGGAGAAACTTTTTTGGGGGTGGTACCAGGGCTCAAACTCGGTTCCCTGCACTTGCTGCGGAAGTGTGGGTGCAGTTGTGAGCAGCAGGCACAGACGAGGTCTCTCAGCTTTAGCTGGAGGCAAAGAGAGGCCCTGAGTCCTCCCAGTGCCCCAGGGGTGAGTGGCAGCCCCGGGGCATGGGGGCTTCCCTGGCCCTAAGCTCTGGGCGCCCCCAGGATTCCCAGACAGACAGCATGATTGACAGGAGGCTGGATATCCCCAGGGAAACCCGTCTTCACGCCTGGGTGACCCCACTGCCGCCTGCTTCTTAACTCTGCAGGAAATCAGAGCTGGCAGCCTCCTGTGGGAGGATGAGCCAGTTTCCATAGCAACCTCAGCTGCCTCCTCCTGGCTGGCAGGGAAGGAAGAAAGCCCGCAGAAATAGCTGCGGAAGGTCTGCGACCCTGGTGCGCGGGGGAAACCCTTCTGGCTTCCCCCTTCCAAATCGGGCTGGGTTGGCACAGCGGCTCGATTCCCACCTGCGTTCCAAGAAGGGCCAGTTCACGTCCAAAGGGCACCTCCTCGGAGCCACGGCCAGTGAGGAGCGAAGTGCTTGGGAGAAAGCATTCTCCCGGCCAGCCTGCTCCTGCTGGGATCTGAGATTGAAGGCCGTGATTGAAACCTGTTCTTGTTTTCATCTTTCTTTTCTCTTGTCACTTTCCTTTTTTTTTTTCCCCCTTAAAAATGAGCTTCCAAGAAAAGAGGGGGAGATGGTGGGCTGGCTGCTGGCTGCAGGTTGTTGGGAAGGAGCTGGACGTCATGGTGATTCTTCCTGCCATGTATGAGAATCTCAGAATTGCAGGACATTTGTTAGAATCCTCTTACAGTGACCTGAAAAGGGTTTCCTGAGCATTGTTGTTATTATTTTTGCTACATTTGTGAATTCTTGTTTATCAAATATTCTTCTTTAAACAGACTCACTTTTTTTTTTTTTTGGTAACACAGTACTCAGGAGGCTGAGGCAGGAGGATTGTCACAAGTTCACAGCCAGCCTGAACTACATAGCAAGGCCCTGTTTCAAAAAACAAAACAAAAAAAGCAGACTCACTTTTTAAATTTAAATTTGTTTTTCTGTTGCTGCCAGTAATGGGCCACACGTATTGCTCAGAATAGAAAGTGACTGTCAAAATACATTGGCTGGGGAGGGGGCTCCCTCCGGCTGGCCCAGGCTTGGGGCCAGAGCGCCCTCTCTTCTCAGGTACAGAACAAACCCTGCACGGTCAGGGTTGCCTGAAGGCCGTGCTGTTTCTCCCGGACCCGAGAGGGTGAGGGGCGGGGACCAAAGCCAGGTGTGCACAGCAAGGGTTGCACACACCCAGGGAGCTGGTAGGGTCCTGCCTGCTGGTCTCCACAGAGCTGGCCTCCCAGCTGAGTCCTGCCGGAAGCCACTGACTTTGATGTTGTTTGGAGTCAACACAGCATCCCCTGAGTAGCATGATGATTGTGCCTTGCTATTTTAATACAGAATTCTATTTTCATATAGCCCTGTCGAGCAAAAACATGCTGGAATCTATTAAAGCACCCGCTTTCATGAGAGCCTCTGGGTGAGGCCCACCCGGGCCCCGCCGAGGTCTGGAAGGCCCAGGTCGGCCCCTGGGAGGGGAGCGCAGAGCACGGGTCGAAGTGGCGGCCGCCAACAAGGCAGACGCGATCACCTCCATTCCCACAGAGTAGGAAGCTGCAGGTCAGAGAAACGCATGCCGGGCCCAAGACCATACACCTAAGAAGTAGAGGCTCAGGACTCAAATGCGGGCCTCTCTTCTGCACAGCATCCCTGGGGAGCACCCTGTCCATGATCCTCCTGGGGACAGCAGAGGGGATGGGTAGCCATAGAGGAGCTAGGATTCAGGGTCACACGCAAACAAAAAGAAACTTTTAAAATTTTCCTGGCCCAGTAGCCAGGTATGTTAGCGCAGGCCTGGGGTCCTAGCTACTCAGGAGGCTGAGGCAGGAGGGTTGCATGAACCCACAAGTTCAACACTAGCCTTTAAAACACAGTAGAATCTCGTCTCAATAAATATTCATGGGACAATCTCCCTCTCTCATCAGACTGCATGCATTTGTTTGAATATGAGAAAGGGGGAAATTGGTTACATTTGCTTTCAGAAAAATAGAAAAGGGAAAATTGGTTTTTGTCTCAAATCTTTAAATAAAAGTTCCTGGGACACATGTGCCTCGCTCAGTCTCCTCAGCAGTGAGGCTGATAGGAAGGCACACTGGCACTGGTGAGTGTGAATTGGGCTGCAAGCAACACACTTCTCAAGAGAACACAACAACATTTTATATGTTAAAGGGTTTACATTTAAAACAGCACATTGCTGGGTGTGGTGGCGCACACCTGTAATCCCAGCACTCAGGAGGCTGAGGCAGGAGGATCGCTGTGAGTTCGAGACCAGCCTGGGCTACATAGTGAGCTCCAGGTCAGTCTCAACTACATAGTGAGACCCTGTCTCAAAAAACCAAAAAACAAACAGCAACAACAACAACAAAAACAGCACACATTCCTTTCTCACAGAAAGACAGGAGACCAGTGGTGGTATGACATCTTCACAATCACCAGGCCCATCTTTTTCTGCTCTCTTCTTCACTGTAGTGACTAATTTCCAACCTCAGGGACCAGTATGGCTGCTTGAGCACCAGCTGCTTTGTCCACATCCCAGACAGGCCGGAGGGAAGAGCAAAGAAAAGAAAAATTTCTGCTCCCACCTTATTGGCCAGAATTTAATCATGGGACCCATCTTGCTGCATGAGAAGTTAGGAAATACAGTCTTCCGCTCCAGGTTTTCAGTCTGTGCACCATTTCCCACTGTGTTATGCTCCCGTTTTATCAGTCAAGGTCTGAGTTACGTGGTAGGGCCAGGGTTCTGCTTGTCTGAGTCAGGGACTACATCCTGGGCCTCAAGGGCCTGCAGCTTCATCACTTCCATCCTCGGGCAACAAAAGGACATTTTCATGCTCCCCTCGCTGATATCAGAATCAGTACAGCCCCTTGGTCAAAGCCAACGCTGGTGATGGTGTTGTGTCTTTATGAAAATCACAGATGCCAGACATGGCAGCACACACCTGTAATCACAGCTACTCAGGAGGCTGAGGCAGAAGGATCTCAGGGTGGAGCCCAGCACAGTCAATTTAGAGAAACCCTGTCTCAATAACTAAATAAAAATTTAAAAAAATAACACCAAGGCCATAGCTGAGCGCCAAGCCCATGCCTGGCACTCAGGAGGCCCAGGGGACGGTTGTATGGGCGATAACTGCATCTGAGTCTGAGTCTAAGTCGAGCCTTCTGTGTGCTTTAGACACTAGGTGTTCTGAGCGCCTTGTGTGTGCTGGGCCCTGAGAATATTTTAGGCAGCGTGGGTTCCAGCGGTGAGCAGCAGACCCCAGCTTCTGGTGCTGGAGCCCTAGTAGGGGAGACCACAGGAAACCGGGCAAATAAATTTAAAAAACACAAAATGCGTTGGATGGGGATGGACGCTGCAGAGAAGGGAGGAAGTAGGGAGAGGCAGGAGGGGCCGTGTGGAGGTGGCAGGGACAGGGAGGCCTCTCCGAGGGTCAAAGGACACAAGAGGAGCAGAGCGGCTGCGTATGGAGGAGAGAGGAGAAGGAAGACGGAGACAGGAAGTGGCCGGTGTAGCCGGGGCCACCGTGGGTTCCGAGTGGATCAAGCTGGGCTCTGACTGACAGTGGGCTGCGGAGAGGCCGCAGGGTACAGGCGGGACCCCGACAGAGGGGCAGATCAAGGGGCCTCAGTGGGCCCTGACTACGTTCTGAGACCATCGCTGAGGAGGGAACTCTAATCGCCTGGCCAGACGCCATGCCCCAGCCTCCTCACTAGCAGCAAGCCAGGTTTCTTCAGATTGAGACAGCTGTGCGCTCAGAGACAACGGCCCAAGCTCCAAGCAGAAACAAGGCCAAGTCAGACACAGCTGGCAGGCACTGCTCACCACTTATTGGGCTAATGAAGGTCACATGATCCAGTGCTGGCCAATGAGATGATCAGGAAAGTGGAGGGCGTTTCAAAATGCGAGAGATTCTCCTCCTCTCTCCTTCTCTTGGAGTTGTCCTGTAAGAACCTGTCTGTGGCAATCATCTTGTGGCCATGAGGTTAAGAGACCTACAGAAATCAATCAAGTATACTGAAGCTTCAGAGCTGCTGCAATGACAGACTTTGGCATCTCCTGTTTTTGGATTTTGTGTAAATGAGAGAATAAAACCAATTACTCTTCATACTCCGTTTAGAGGTCATTCCATAATTGTAACAGCCTGGCCTCTGCCTGGTCTCTGCTGAGTCATTGAGTACTGGGGTGATTGGGGCATTTCCCTGTGCCCCAGCTCCTCCACCTGCAAAGTGGGGATAACCGGTAGAACACTTCCCTGATAAGGTTCTGTGAGCATAGTGAACCCCGTCATTTATAGTCAGTGGAAGACACAGAAATGTGAGTGTCCTGATTTAGCCTCATCATAGTTTCTTGGAGGAAAAATGAACTCAGATGCCAAGAGGCAGGGCTGGTGACACAGGCCGTGGGCTTTGAGGGGTGAATAGGAGTTCACCATATGGGATCCATCCATCAAACGTCCCTACCCCCCTGGCCTTGCATCCTGTGTTTCCTCCTGCCCTCCTCCAGCCCCAGGGCCTTCCCCTTCCTTCCCTCCCACCCTTATCCCCGGAATATCCTTCTTGCTGATGCTTTCTGCTTCGTAATTCCACTGTGAGATGGGCCTTGTCTCAGGCAGTTCTTGATCCGAAAACCTTCCCCATTATTTCTATTGCTCTCAGGCAGTTGCCTATTTCCTTCACAGCAGCTGTTGATAGCAGTTTATTCTTAAAAGTCCCTGTTTATGTGTTCCAATGAAATTCGAGCCTCAGCTGGGCGTGGTAGCACACACCTGTAATCCCAGCACTCGGGAGGCTGAGGCGGGCGGATCGCTGTGAGTTCGAGACCAGCCTGGGCTACATAGTGAGTTCCAGGTCAGTCTCAGCTACATAGTGAGACCCTGTCTCAAAAAACAAAAAAGAAAGAAAAGAAAAGAAATGCGAACCTCAGGGGGTCAGGCGGGCTGGTGCTGCCGCTTTCCCAGCATGCAGTGCAGCCTGGCATTCCACAGGTGCTCAGGGAATGTGTGCTAAGTGAGCAAATGGCTTCTGCCTTGTCTGGCGCGCCTACCCTTCATCTTGGGCAGCGAGGGGCAAGGGAGGATGTGAAACAGGGCAGAGAGACCCGGCTGGGTGGCGTGGGCCTTTCAAAGTCTCCCCTGGAAGCTGGGAGTGTTGGTTAGCGGCGGAGAGAGAATCCAAGGAGGCCGATGAGGGTGGACAAGGGCAGCGGGAAGGAGGTGGAGAGACGTCAGTCCCCAAGGGCAGCAGAGCTGGACTGTAATGAAATGTTATCTGAGGAGGATCAGTTAATTAGCTCCTGGTCTCTGCGGCTTTGCTTTCCTGCTTTTGCTGACTCGGCCCTTTTCCGTGCACCTCGGAGCTCCCGGCCCCTCTGCGGGAAGGGATATTAGTTTCCTTCTAATTGCTCAGCTGGAAGTGGGCAGCACCCTGTCCCTGCCCTACTTTTCATCACTGTTTGGCCACACACCCTGAAAGTGGAGGGCTGTGAAAGTCCAGGCCACAGAGAGGCTCCCTGGGAGGCACGCGGGGTTATGAGGCGGCTCCCTGTGTGGGGGCCTCTGGTGGCGCACACATCCCCTCCAGGGAAGGGGCCAGTGAGACCACGCGAGGCCGCGTTAGCGTCCCAGAGACTGCACCACACGGCGGGTGAGTGGGGACATGGATGGGTAGGAAGCGTCGAGGGCGGACGGATGGAGGTGAACCCTGTAGGAAGCCGGGGATGGATGCCTGGATGAACACTCGGGG
>NW_022900934.1:11621691-11627603 GCF_012274545.1 Fukomys damarensis
CGGGTGGGCGCAGGGTTAGTGGGCAGGTGAGGGACGAGTCTGTGGATGGATGAGGGGATGCTGAGGTTGACGGGTAGTGAAGGTGAAAGAGTGGAGAGAGATGAATAAGCATTTGGCTTAGTCAGAGAGCCAGGCTCACTCCTTTACCGGGAAACTCAGACAATCAGGCCAGCAGACAAAGAGCCGGTGGAGGATCACCCAGCAGTTTCTGTTAGGATGCTCCTGTGATGTAATCTTATCTATATTCGGACGCTCAGCCCCAGGGTGAAGGAAAGAGCTAGAGAGAGCCCTGAACAGGGCTGGAATTTCCACCCAGCGTTTGGTACAGTGCTTGTGGGGCGGCTCTGACCAGTGTGGGCCTGCAAGCGAGTGGTGGGCAGCACCGTCCCACGGTACCTCCTTGGCTGGCCCTGCAGCTTGGGTCCGTCATTGTCCCTGTTCCGTTTGTGACTCTGATTATGATCACAGGCATGGCAAGATCAGGAGAGAGACTGGAGTCTGAGTGGAAGCGAAAATCCCTGGGCTGCTGGAGCTTCGCTTGAGCCACAGCAGAAAGCAGGTGCCAGAGCGAATCACCCCAGGGATGTAGCGATGTCCCCGGTGCCCCTGAGCACCCAATAACTGCCCTCGGCCACAGTTTTCCTACCCAGAGCAGGGGCGGGGTAATCAGCCTCGCCCACACCCAGATGTGCCAGGAAACCCAAGTCCGCTGCACAGTGGGATTATAAATAAGTGATGGGTGGTATCAGGGAGTCCGAGAGAAAAGGAGATTGACTTCCAATGGGGGAGTCTCTGGCCAGCACCGTTCAGAGGAAATCTCGCTTGTATTTACACGACACTGCACTCAGCCTCAAATTAAAAAAACAAAAACAAAAAACCAGCCCCCCCACAGCTGTCCAGCAGCCTGAGCAGAGACCATGGCCTGGCCAGCCAGGTGACCCGAGGTTGCAATGTGGCTGCCCACTTGCTGGCTAGCCACTGTTCCCTCCATGAACTCAAAAACTAGGCATTTCTTTACAAAGATCCACAGAAATGTTGGTTTGCCTAACACTGGGCATGGAAATGACCTCAGGGGTGTCTCATCTAAAGCTTGAAGGGACAGAAGAGTTATTTTTGGCCATCCTGGTCACTTTGCCTTTGAACATGGTTCTATGAACACCGATGCCTGGTGTGATAGCAGTTATTTTGTGACCATGAAGCACCATGGTTGGAACAAAAAAGTCCATCGTTCAGAAAGGCAGAGCAAAAGGCTGGAAGCAATCTGACTCCTTGGTAACATAGTTGGGAGGCTAAAAGAACTCTCATCCCATCCTTCTCCTGAGAGTTAGTTAAGCATTCTTACTTGAAATGAGCAAGACAGACTAGTTTCTGCCCTTGGGTAACCTACAATCTATCAGATAATAAGAGCTAACAAGATAAAGGACTTTTTATAAATTTCTCATAATAACCCTGAAAAGCAGACATTGTATTATCACCCCTTTTCCAGATGAGAAAATGGAGGCTCAGAGAGGTTAAACCACTTGTCCAAGGTCAAAGCAAGTATGGCACTGGTCATTCTGTCCCTGGAGCCCACTCTGTCTGCCGCAGGCCATGCTGCCGTCCTGAGTGAATGAATGGGCTGCTGGCTATCAGGTGACACAGCCGTTCCCGCTGCCTGCATTGCACAATCCAGGCTGATCCAGATGTTCCTTCTTTGACTCTGGAGGGCCCTGGGAGGGATGAACTGCAGGATGTGGGGTATCAGGCACCACCGGCCTTGGGCTAGAGGACACCAGGCCAGATCCCATCACCCTTGGCTCGGACAACAGCAGAAACTGCAGTGTGGGTTCCCCGTGGTCTCACGTCCCCGACACTTCTCAGTGCAAGTACAGTTGAGGGAGATCGTGTCGAGACGCACGCCCCTGTGCAGGTTTCCTAGAACACACTGAGCTCGATTCTGCCGGAAGCTCTTCCGGTTGCCCTGCCTGGCGAAGCCTCCATGTATCACGCCCTTTGGGAAACCTTCCCTGACCCCCTGTCTAACATGGCTGGCGTCTCGCTTGGTCACACTTTGTCCCCTCCCTCTGGTTACTTTTCTTCTCTGCATCGATTATAGTGCGAATGCTCTCATCTATTTTTTCACTCGTTCATTAACCGGATCATGAACTTGCTCATTATCAGAATAGAAGACCCTGAGCACAGGGACTGTTTTACCCACGCCGTATCTCCAGTGTCCGGGATAACGCATGGCACACAGGAGATGCGCACTAACTGCTGACGGGGAGAATAGCCTTTCCACACTGGCCAATGCCAGGACATCCCACTCAGTTAACAGAACCTTGGCACTGCTGACCTTCCAGCCGGAGGAACTCTTACTGTGGAGGGGGGCTGTCAGGCGTCCGAGGACAGTGAGCAGCAACCCTGGCCTCTACTCACCGGACTCCAGGAGGTTGGCCTCTCTCTCCCCAGAGTTTGACAATCAAAACAATATCTGTAGACATTGCTACACGTCCTCCGGGTCAAGCAAGCAAACATCAAAATCTCTGCCTCCCTCGTGTTGGCAGGGAAATGAACTTTGCTGGCTTTCAGGCCTAAGGGCACAAACTGCAAACCTCAGGGGTTTCCTTGGGTGGGAAGGCCCTGGGTGGGAGCTGGCGACAGGCTGGTGATCAGTAGTAAGAGGTGAGAGAAGAGAAAAGCCAGTGTCCCTTAAATGAACTAAAAACCTCAGAACGGATAAAGGTAAGTTTGCAAAAAGGGATCATGCTTTCCACACCCTCAGGCACACCAGGGATAAAACAGGGTCATGTGGGTAGGGTACAAACAGACCTCAACACAGGTGGGGAAGTGGGGAGGGGGTTTCACACGGCAAAGGTGGTCCCACAGGTTAGTGGGGTAAGGGACTGGCTGTTTCTTTTTCTTTCTTCCTTCTCCTCCTCCTCTTCCTCCATTTCCTCCTCCACTTCTTCTTCCTCTTCATTTTTTGTTTTTTGTTTTGAGGCAGGGTCTCACTATGTAGTTCAGGCTGGCTTTGAACCCACTACACAGCCCAGGCTGACCTCAAACTCACAGTGATCCTCCTGCCTCAGCCTCCAGAGTGCTGGGATTATGGACATGTGCCACCACTCCCTGCCAGATCGGTGATTTCATGGACGGCTTTCAGAAAACTAGCTAACTATAGAGAAAAAAATAAGGCTGGGCCCTCACCAATAATATTATATATGAATTATATGTGCATATGACTAAAAGCCTAAAGTAAAAGACAAAGATACAAAATTTATAAACAAGGGAGCTCTCCTGAAACAAAACTGTCAAAGCACGGACCACATAGCCAAAACAAATTGTTCCGGACGCATTCAAAGACTGTTGCTTTGACAAAGGATACTGAGCAAAGTCAATAGACAGGTGATACAATGGAAGTAGATCTTTGCAATATCGGAAAGTCAACAAGGATTTTAAAATCTAGATTACACAAAGGAGCCCTGTAAGTCATCTAAAAATAAAAGCAGGAGCCCCCAAGGCCAGGGACTTAGCTCAGTTGTTCCGCTGCCTGCCTCGAAAGTGCAAGGACCCGAGTTCGATCCCCGGTACCAACCAACAAGCAAACAAAAAGCAGGAGCCCCTATAGAAAAGTGGGCCATGACATCCAGGCAATTTATAGACTTGTTTTGTACGAAAGGAGCCTGTGAAGACAAACTCAGCCTGAATAGTAATCAGGGAAGAGCACAGTAAAGCCACTGAGCTGTCCTGTGTGCCCAGTAGACCTCAGAACCTAGACTTCTGTGTCTTGGGCTGCAGGGGCTCCCGAACACTGGGGTGAGACGGAGCCCCAAGCAGACCCGGGAGGGAGGCCTGGGTGCCTTAGTCACATCCATCCTCACCCGTCCAGTGTCCGTCCCATCAAGCCCACACCTGCAGGAACATCGCTGGTGGGTGCTTCGTTATGGTGGGGAGGCTGGAGGCCATCTGAGTGCCACGGGGCAGCGGTGGAGTGTGAAGAGGGGACACACGTCCTCACGCAGTGGTGCAGCTATCAGGAGCTGACACAGATGGGACTTGGAGAAAAAGGAGAAACAGCATGAGATCTGTAACACAAGCCATGTATGTGGGTTGGAACATGCACGGAAAATACGAGATGCACAGAGCTAAGACAAGCGTATGCACAGCCCATGCATGGCTTGGAAGTTGGGCAGAGAGGTTTCTATCCTGTTGTGCTGGACATTTTCCAGCATGACACTGTCTCCGCTCCTCCTCGCTGAGCCTCAGGGTCCGTGTCTGTGATCCCATCTGCTGGGAGCCCCAGGATCTTTATAGCAGCTGCTCTGCAAGCTCGGCTCAGCAGAGTGCAGAAGGGAGGCACCTCTGGCTATCATTTGAGATGTACCGGGATGACTGTTCTGCAGGCCCATTCTTTCCTCTAGTCAGGAATGCTGTATTGCTTTCTGCAGCCTCCTATGAACAAACCAGATCTCTGGGAAGAAGTCGCCTTCAGCCATCTAGATCAGCAGAGGGGTGAGCTGGGAGCCATCGTAAAGCGGGAGGGAAACCAACAGTGGTTCCCTGTCACCTGCCACATACAAACCATCAGATGGTGCTGACTGTGTTACCCGGGAAATACACTCTTGAGTCTGGCCTCCTCACTCCCAGTTACATGAACTCTGTCTGGCTCCCATCTACTTTACTCAGGGTGAAAGCCAGAGCCCTTGTCAGGGTCCACAGGAGCCAGCCTAGACCCCATCCCAGGCCCTGCTTCCTCCGTCCCAGCCGCTGGGGTTGCCTTGCTGCTCGAAGGTTGGCCCAACCCACTCCTCCCCTGCCAGAACTCCCATCCCTCAGCCCCTCCATTGTGGTCCTTTCTGATCTTTCCTTTCCTTCTCCCCAGCCCCCTGTGGGGGTGATCAGCCCTCTCTCTCTCCACCCCGACAACTGCTCCTTTCCTTTATCACACTCGCTGTGGTCTGAGACTCTGTCTTTTAAAACTTTGCTTTTTAGTTGCCTGTTTTCCTCCACTGGTCTACAAAGTTGGAGAGGGCTGACTCAAGGGCACCGGGTCAGGAGTTTCGGAGTCGGTCTAAAGCGAAGGGAAGTCCTGGGGAGTTTTGAGGCCCTCGGGAGACACGATTCAGCGCATGAAACGAGCGATAGTTGTGGTGGCAGGGACCGTGCAGGAACTGTAGGAGGCAAAGGTGGGAGCAGAGGGAACAGGGAGGAGGCAGCAGGGAGAGAGGTGATGGTGGGGGACCATGGTATGGCAGTGACGGGACGTGGGCAGGTTGGAAAGATACAATAAGGTCGCTATATGCAGCTTGATGGAAACAAGGCGCTTCATTTTAGAAATGAAGAAAAGAGCCAGAGAGGGGAAACAGGGTGGCGGCTTATGGAGGCCTTGCCCCCTCCCAGGTGAGGCCTGGGGGTATTAGTTTCAGAGATTATTGGATGGCTTTTCTCTCTCCCGCTGCACAGGGCCGAAGTCAGAGCCTTCAGGAGCCCGGCACTTGGGAACTCTCAGGACCCAGCTGTTCAACTTGACATGAATGAGCCAGTGAGTCACCAGGCTGCGAACGGCTCCTTCCTCCTCCTCCTCCCGCTCCTCTTCCCCTCACCTTTTCCTGCGTTTCCTCCTAGTTTCCCCCTAGCGGCTCTCACCAACAGCCAACAGCGTATTGACTTTTACCGTCCCTTTCCCTTCTAGAATTAGATTTGAGACTCAAGGATGAGGAGCTCAAGAAAACCCGGACCATCTCAAATCCCCCCTCCGCTCTGCAGTCCTCCCAATCCCTCGCCCAGGCTTAGCCCAGTCTGACATTCTTTCTGGATGTTTGTGTTTGATCCGCAGCTGTATCTCCGACGCCTGTCGCAGCTCCTCGCACACACAGGCGCTCAGGCGCGGAGCGTAGGGCCGGGCAGGGCCGGGCGCGGAGGAAGGAGGCGGC
>NW_022900934.1:11628610-11628954 GCF_012274545.1 Fukomys damarensis
TGGCGCCGCCGCCGCCTCCGCAGGGCTCGGGTGGTCTGGGAGAAGGGTCGCTCCAGGTCAGAGGGGCTGCCGTGGGCACTCCGTCCGTGGTGCCCCGTGACAGGTGGGCATCTGAAGTCACGGAACCCCCACCCCGGCTTAAAGATTTAGGAAACGCGCACCCACTGCCGCCCCCCTGCCCTCCACCCTGACTGTCTCGAGTGGGGGTGCTGCTGGAAGATGAGAACTCATTTTAAAAAGAAAGAAAAAGTTTTTCTCGCCGCTGCCCTCTCTCCCTGTGGCGGGGCCGCGTTCGGGACGGTGGGGAGACCCACAGAGCGGGGAGTTTCAGCACTCGAAGGGGT
>NW_022900934.1:11629600-11637537 GCF_012274545.1 Fukomys damarensis
AACACGCACGACTCCCTGCTCGAGGTGTGCGACGACTACAGCCTGGACGACAACGAGTACTTCTTCGACCGCCACCCTGGCGCCTTCACCTCCATCCTCAACTTCTACCGCACCGGGCGGCTGCACATGATGGAGGAGATGTGCGCGCTCAGCTTCAGCCAGGAGCTCGACTACTGGGGCATCGACGAGATCTACCTGGAGTCCTGCTGCCAGGCCCGCTACCACCAGAAGAAGGAGCAGATGAACGAGGAGCTCAAGCGCGAGGCCGAGACGCTGCGGGAGCGCGAGGGCGAGGAGTTCGATAACACGTGCTGCGCGGAGAAGAGGAAGAAGCTCTGGGACCTGCTGGAGAAGCCCAACTCCTCCGTGGCCGCCAAGGTGAGTGGGCCGGCGCTGTGGGGTGCAGGGCAGAGCCCGGTCTCCAGATCGAGGGCTGTTGTTGGGGGTCTCTGGCTCAGTCCCTAGCTGTGACCACGATAACCTTGGACTCCCGCCGGCCACCCTCACCCCTCCTCTGATTCGTTACCGTGTCCCCCGATTTTGTTGGGGAAAACGATTTACAGGTTCTTACTAAAAGCTACGGCCCTGGGGGAGAGAACGCAGAAACAGGACATGGCTGGAGAGGGCCGAGGTTGGGTCTGGTTCCCTGGGAAGCCCCAGGCCCAGGCTGGAGTGGGCGGGCCTTCAGCTTTACAACCCCGCTTTGCCCCAGGAAAGGAGAAAGGCCACCAAGATGCCGTCAGGCAGTTTTCATAGAAGTAAGAGTAACAAAGGGAAGAGACACATGGGGTGGCATGGAATACACGGGGCATCGGCTGCGAATGCTTGTGCATTTAAAACTGGAGAGAATAGTGAGGCCGTTTGGCAAGTAAGGGAGCAGAGAGGGGCAGGACCGAGTGTGACCCCCCCAGGTGGGAGCGGGGTGGGGTCGTCTCTGGGCAGGGCAGGGGCCACTGTTGGTGTGTGACTCCTCTGAGGTGGGCTGGGGCCCAGAGGCGCCTGTCCTGTGCCCGGGGCTCTGGGTGTCAGGAGTCAATGACCACGCGTATCCAGGGCCGTCAGAGGGAAGGGAAGGAGCCCAAGGCAAGCTCGGGAACCAGAAAGGTTGGTGTTGGGGTCCAGCAAGATCCACTTGGGAAAGCCGTGGAGAATGGAATTCACTCTCTGACAGAGGGGCCCAAACTGGGGGTGGGGGCAGGAAAATCGATTCTGGGCAAATGCTCGAGGGAGGAGGCATCACCATTATCAGTGAGGGCTGGCTCCCGTCCAGCCCAGCCTCTCTACAGGCACTTGGTGGCTCAGTCTGCCCCTCACTGCTGTCTGGCCCGAAGGGGACTCTGGCGTCCTTTCCCGAGCTTAGCTGCTCAGTGAGAAGCGGGGCGGCTGCTTGGAGATGGAAGGAACCCACATACTTCTTGCCTGGGGATGCTGAAGAGGACATGGAGGTCCTGGGAACTGCAGGCTGCCTCGGGCCGTAATCCTACCCGATTTCCTGTCCACACAGCCTCTGCCTTAAGCCAGAGTTGCTCACCCTTAACCGGCTTAGGACCAACAGACTTATTTTGCTATTTCCAGGTCTGAGACGGGTTCCCCCACTGCCCACCCTGTTTAGGCCCAAACGTGCCTCTTCCTCCTTCCCGTCCTGTCCCTGAGACGGAGACAGGGCAGGATGTGGGGGCTCTGCCCTCTCTGCCAAGAAGCAGAGGGCTGTGTTTGAGTTGGCGCTGGCAGCAAGCCGCGGGCGCTCGGGCCTGCGAGAGGCGCTCTGTCTGCGGGTGTAAACAGCTTCTCCTCTCCCTTGGGCTAATCGGCTCAGAGGCCGGGGCTTCGGAGCTCCATGACCTTTCTGTGAACCCAGGCTGGGCTGTCAGCTTGCATTCTGGCAAATGGACCATCTCGGATTTTTCTGCAGTTGGAACTGAGACAGACAGCAGACAGGCTCATTGGAAATCCCGACTGCCACTGAACAAATACCTGACAAACAGTGGCGCTCAGAGAGGTGAAGCACCTATCCCAGGTCACACAGCAGGCAGACAGGAGTAGCCATAATTCAAACCCAAGTGTGACTGTGAACACTCTGTTCTTCCGTAATGATTAAGTACCACGGCTTCCTCCTCTGTTTCCCTGCTTCCACTTTTGCCCCTCCCAATCCATTCCCCGCATAGTAGCCAAAGTGAGCTTTTCAAAATGAAAATTGGATCACATTATTCATCTGCTTAAAATCCTCTGGAGGTTTCCCATCAGACTCAGAATAAAATCCAGACTCCTTTGTGGCACATGAGGCCTACAGGATCTGATGTCTAAACTCTGAGCTCATCTCTTCTACTCTCCAGCTCACTGGGTTCTGCCCTGCTGGCCTCCTGGCCATCTCCAGTAGGCTGGGATTTACTCTACCACAGGACTTTTGCTCATGCTGCTTTTGCTGTCTGCAGTGCTCTTCCTAATTGTTCTGCTGCCAGCCATTTGTCCTTGTTCTCCATTCAAGCAGCTCTGTGTCCCCCACTCTGCCGCATCAGTGTCTTTTCCACATAGGCCTGAAGCCCCACTTCATATTGTATTGGCCTTGTGTTTCTTTGTGTCATACCTATAAGAATATGAACTCCTTAAATTGTATTCACTGCTCTGTGCCCCCAACGCATCCGTGTACCTGACACAGAGGAGCTCTGACAACCACATGTGGAATGAAAGAATGAGAGAATGAGCCACCGACTCAGGGTGATCAGCCACCTGTCACTTTTTCCTCATCGTCCACCTGTGCCTCAGCCCCCAAGCTCAGCCCTCTTTCAGGCATCTGCACTTGGCCACCCGAGTCCCCCAGCTCCGACCCCTTGCTGGGCAGAACAGCAGGGCCCATGGGAATTTCTCCCAGGCCGTGGCTGAGAGACCGCGTGGAGGACGGTAGCGGGTACTGGTGAGGTACGAAACTGGCCACATCCTGTTGTCTAAGAAAAGGAGAGATCAGGGGTCAGGCTCAGCTCCTCCACCTCCCTGGTCCTAGGAAATTTCTTTACCTCTCTAGGCCCAGCCTCGAACTGAGAAATAGAGACCAAGGCCCCGCCTTGCCAGGTAGTCATGAGGCTCGGAGCCTCACACATAGTAGGTGGGCGTTGCTGTCTTCCGGGATGAAGGGCAGAGTCCTTTCCCGGCAGGGTGGGCTGAGCTGCAGCAGGCCCTCCTCTCCTCTGAGTGACGCCGTTAATAATTGATGGGCCACGCTGGCAGCTCAGGGACAAACCACAGCACAGACCCTGGGCTTCTCCACCAGGGAGTGAAAATCAAAATCCATTAGGCAAAAGGCAGCGTGATTGATTCTTCTTTGGAAGATGGGGTTGTCCCCGTTGGGCTGACAGTGTCTCAGTGCTGGGGACACCGTGGGCTTCTGTTTTCCGGTAAAACTCAACAGGCGTTTCTCAGTAGGAGTGGATGGAGCTGGCTTGTCAGGCCTTCCTCGGGGTTAAAGCCCAGGGATAATTCCCTCATTTCCAGAGTAGCTGCTGTTTATTGTGCTGATTAGTGGTATTTCATATGTGCTGTCTCATTGAAATCCTTCCAGCAATCCAGTTAGGTAGTGTGCCTGGTAGGCCTACTTTGGGCTGCAAGTAACAGAATAGAAAATTCAAAACAGCTTCAAAAAGAAAGAAGATGCATCAACTCATATATCCTGAAGTTCCATGGTAGCTGGTTTCTGGTTGAATTTAAAGCTCAATGATGCCATTAGGATTTCAGGTTTTTTCCATCTCTCTACTCCTGCAACCTATGCAAAGTGGCTTGGTCCTCACGCTTGATGCCTCATATCACAATATGGCTGCCCAGTTCCAGCCCTGTGATGTCTACCCAACTCCTGAAGAGAGGCATTCTGCTTTACTTTTTTTTTTTTTCCTTTAGGGAAAAACTTTCCTAGGAGCATCTTAGCAGACTTTTTGACAACCCCATTGGCCAGGATCAGTTCATACTCATGCCCTAGCCATGGGAGAAGCTGGGTAAGGAAGTATCTAGCATTTTCAGATGAGAGAGGGAACAGGTTTTCTGAGTGACATTAAGGCTTGTTTACAGAAGAGGAGATGGAGGCTCTGAGGGGTGACATCCCTTGCCCAAGCTCACGCAGCTAAATTATCAGTAACTATTTGTCAAAGGGGTGAAAGTGACAAAGTCAAGGTTTGGACCCTGGTTCACCCCGTTCCCAGCCTGAGTTTCAGAGTCTCAGAGACCCAGGCAGGTCCCTCATGCTGTGACCTCTGGCAGCCAATCTGCCAAGTGGTGATAGCTGTGTGGGTGATACAGCCCATCTAGAAGAGGGCTCCCCATCTAGAAGAGGGAGTTAGAACAGAGGACCCAAAGCAGGTGACCCTGGGAGAGAGCCTGGCCTGGCGCCAGGCATGCTGGGAGCATCCACTGAGAGACCACATAATTGTGTCACCCGCCGTTATGGTGCTGACTGCAGGGGCGCCACCTGGGGTCCTTTGGGATCTCTGGCCCTTGTGTGTCATTGTCGAGGCTCTTCCTTTGTGTGTTATCACCAAGCAAAATGGGGGACCGACTCAGAAGCCCTGGGCCCCTCTGTGCACTCAGGGGTCTGGTTGAGCATGTGCCCAGCTCCAGGGCAGGCATCCCAGGTCCCCATCTTTAGATTGGGGACCAAGTGCCAGGGATTCAGAGTCTTGGCTGTGAACCAGGAAAACCAAGACCTGGGTTTGAGGCCCAGTCCATGCTGTGGACTTTGGAAAAACCACACCAGAGTTTTCTTTCCAGTCTGTGAAGAGAGTGCGAGTGAAACATGCCCCACAGGGTTGTTCAAAGGGTCACCACGATAGTGCGTGAAAAATACGGACACGTGGTAAATCCAGGCTCCATCTGACAAAGGGAGACCCCGAGGCACAGGGTGCTTCTGTGACTGCCTCGGTAAAGGGTCACAGGCACCTGTGGCCTTCCTGCCCCACCACTGCCTCCCCATCCGGGCCGGGGATCTTTCTGGCCCTCCAGGGTACCTGACCAGGGTCATAAATTTGCAGCCATCTCTCGGGGGATTTGAAAAGCTGTGATGGGAGGGCAAAATGAAAATGCTTAGGGAGGAAAAGCGCTGGCCATAAAAGCAGTTCGGCCAAAGCTTAATGAACCAGAGAGAACAGACATGCATTAGGCCCCGACTCTACCCAGCACTCTGTACAACTCATGCTGGATTAGTGTCGTGGAAGGGAGCTTGATTTTAGAGCCAGATCGCCCAGGCTCAGGGATTGGCTCCTCGCTTCACCAACCAAATGGTGCCTGCTTCCTCCAGGTGACAACAGCCTAGGGGACAATAGCACCACCTGCCACCTGCCTCGCTGAATCACACCGGAATTAAATGCATTAATGCATGTAAAGCCCCGAGACTAGGCCTGGCATATAGAAAGCTTAATTATTATTTGGTTTTAGTTAGAATTTATTTTACATTCCTGCTGGATAAATAAGTTCCTCTTCAAAAACTTATTCTCCATGTAACGTGTTCGTGCTTGTTGCAAGCCTGGTGGCTTTGTCGGGCTGCTGGGGTCCAGGAAAGGCAGGAAGCCAGCACTACTGGGAATAGTCCAGGGCAGATGTCCCTGAGCTGTGTGTCCAGGTCAGTGCCCGGGGTTCTTCCAGAAGGGAGGCTCCAACCTCCCCTCAGGGATCACCTTCAAAGTGGGACTTCTCGGGCCGGCTGGGTGTGGTCAACCTCGTCTCCAGCTCTTGGATAAAATAGAAACAATAGTGGTGGTGACAGTGACATCTCTCCTCAAGGCTCACCGTGTGCCTAGCATTGAAGGCAAGTCGGACCCGAGTCCCACACTCACCCCGTCAGGGAAGGGTCAGGGTCCTCGTCTTCCAGCTGCGCCAACCGAGGAGCAGAGGTGGGGTGGCTGGACCAGTCAGACAGCGAATGTGGGTGATCTTCAGCAAATGAGAAGCAAGCTCCCGGGACGCACCCCTGTGCTCTGTTCCGTGCTGGGAGGTGCTGAGAGGGAGCATCAGCATCTCCCGCTGACTTGGGAGTGTTCCTGGGTCCTGATCTGGAAGGACCTTGTCCCCAGACCCTTATTTAATTCATGATCTAAACAGATAAAGTCCTCCGGTGGGACACTCATGGTTTTGGGACCTCTGATAGGAGTGGGTGTGACTGCATAGGGTGGGGAACTGGAGGAGCACCCCAACTCCCACACTGGGGGTACTGTCAGGAGAGCCAGAATTCACTTGTCAGTGTGCAGGGTGCCAGTTCTTACATTTTTCAGCTGGTGGCATAGGTAACAAGGAAGACACAATGTTAAGAGCCATAGCTCTTAAGAGCCAGGGTTCAAATCCCTGCAGCCCATGGCTGTGTGAGCCCCAAGGTGCATCACCTCTGTGGGAGAGGGCAGCGGGGACACCACGGAGTGGCGCTCATGCTGCACAGCCACACCCCAGCCCTGTGAGTGAAACACATCCTTAGGTGATTAATTATTTTTTTTTAAGTTTATTTATTTTTGGTTCTTTGAGACAGGGTTTCACTTTGTAGTTCATACTGCTCTAGAACTCACTATGTAGCCCAGGCTGGTCTCGAACTCACAGTGATCCTCCTACCTCAGCCTCCCGAGTGCTGGGATTACAGGCGTGCGTCACCACGCCTGGCTCCTTTTTACTTTTTATCTTGGAAAAGAGTCTTGCTAGGTTTCCCAGGTGGGGCTCAGAATTTGTGCTCTTCCTGCCTCGGCCTCCCAGAGTGGCAGGATTAACGGAGTCCATCCCTACACCGGGCCTGGCTCAGCCACTTTTAGACTGTGTGCCCTTTGGGAAATGACTTATCTTCTCTGGGCTTCAATTTTGTGATCCATAATTTAGGGAGCCTCACAGCGACCAGGGTTGTTGCCAGTTCTTCATGAAGCACTCAGAGCAGAGCCTGGCATTCAGCAGATGTCCACGATAAGTTTTATTGCTGGTGCAGATAAATGCTGGTAGATGTTCACTGAACGAACGGGTGAGGAAACGTCTGTGGTCTTGTGATGAGGGACTGGAAGGGCCTCTTACAGAGTGAGGGACTCCCAGGTGTAACCCTTCCTTCCTGGTCTCTAGCAACCTGTTCCCTGTGCCCACACTTCTGGGGCAGGGAGAAGTGACTTTTCCCCCTCACTCACCGTTCGCTCAGGACGACACGGTGTCCCCACATCTTCTGTGCCCGCTTTTGCCCCGCATGGTGACTGTCTCTCCCGTCACCACGCACTGCGTCCTGGCAGGCAGATGCTGCCGGAGAGCATGACGTTGCATCTGTCAATTCCATACCCTCACGCACGACTACCAGGTAATGGACCTGGAGTCAAACAGCTTCTAAAAATACACCAGCATGGTCCACTCATTGCTGCGTGGGGCCCAGCCCGAGCCTTTCCAACGCTGGCATGAACCTCAGGGCCCTCGGCCTTGGGCAGCCCTGCCCCTCAGAGCCTTTGTGGACCGTGGTTGTAGAAGAGGCGGCCTGGTGATGGCCTGCAGAGCCTGAGAGCAGAAGGCCGGGTGGGGCGATGCCAGGCTGCTTCCTGTGCCCTGTCCGGAACTCCCACTGTCACTTGGAGTGCATTGGTTTACACTTCCCACTACGGTTAGGTGCACAGATCCTATATAAGTCCCAGAAATAATTTCAGCCAGCCCTCTCGCTACCGTCAGGACGGTCCTTTCAGTTTCAGACATGGCTCCCTGTCTAGGTGTCTTCACCCCTTCTGACTTAGTGTGGACATCCGTACTGATTTGAGAACCTGTTTCACTGACACCATTGATTGTGTGACAGCCACTTAGTGCCCGTTACTATATGTGACACACTGTACTGGGTGCTTGAGAAGCACTTGGATATCTGGACTTGGTGGCAAACACCTGTAATTCTGGCAGGAGGATTGTGAGTTCAAGGCCAGCCTGGGCTATGTAGCAAGACCCTTTCCAAAAAAAAAAAAAAAAAAAAC
>NW_022900934.1:11637689-11664749 GCF_012274545.1 Fukomys damarensis
AAAAAAAAAAAAAAAAAAACCTCATAATACTTGTGTATTTATTAGTTGGGATTGGACTGGTTACAGGATACAGAAATGTAGTTCAAACATACTTAAGGAAGAAGGTGATTGGAAAGTCCTGAGTTAGGTAAGGGTTCAGGCATGGTTGGATCTAGGGGCTTAAATAAGTCACCAGGATGTGGTCTCCTATATCTCCAAGCTCTGTTCTTTGTTGGCTTTCCAGCACCAAGGGGCTGGAAAGGTGACCTTCGGGCTTCCTTTCTGGGGAAAAGACAAGGCTCTTTTTCAGTGGTCCCAGCAAATCCCAGGGCCAATTTTCACTGGCTGCTCCCTGAGCCAGTCACGTAGCTGGATCCCACAGCTGGAAAGGGGCCTAGAAGGGGAGAGGTGATTTTCCAGAGAAAAACAGGCATGGCGACCTAGAGAGGGAGTTGGTAAAAGTGGTCCACAGCCATCACGGAGTTTATAAGCTCTCAGAGGGAGCCAGGCATTAAACAAATAAAAATTAAATGGAAGAGGGCTGGGGATTTAGCTCAGTGGTGCCACCACCTGCCTTGCAACTGCAAGGTCCTGAGTTCGGTCCCAGGTACCCTCCCCAAAAATTGAACGGAAGAATAATCACACAAAGTGTAGTATGAATGCAGTGTGATGGAGCGGGACGAGGTGTGGTGAGAGGCCCGGCCTCCCTGGGGAGCCTCAGCCTGACCTCTGACCTCCAGGCTGCACACATGAGCTCTCCTCCCTGGTCTCCGCTCTTCCTGTCCTCTGTTCTGTGTGCTTCTGCTTGCATTCTGTTTTCTCCTCAACTCGTGCCACGTCCCCAAGTGAAACAGGATGTTCTCGCCGTCCAGGACCGTCTTGTCACCCATTTCTGTGTTCTGCAGCAGGGTGGGCGGGCTGCCCGACTTGTAAGTAAAGTTTGGTGGGCCCCCAGCCAAGCACACTCATGCACCTGCAGTGCACAC
This sequence comes from Fukomys damarensis, assembly GCF_012274545.1. Taxonomy (NCBI): domain Eukaryota; kingdom Metazoa; phylum Chordata; class Mammalia; order Rodentia; family Bathyergidae; genus Fukomys; species Fukomys damarensis. The sequence continues at coordinate 11,638,655 of NW_022900934.1, forward strand.
CGGCTTTCAGAGGTGCGGCCACAACGCCGCGTGTGTTATCTACCCGACTGGACCCTTTGCGGCCGTGTTCTCCAGTCACCTTGGTACCTGGCACAGAGGAGGAGCTCGGAGGGTGTTTGTGGGAGGGAGGAGGGAGCGCGCCAGCCCATCGTGTGACCTGTGTGAACCACTTAACCTCTCTGGGCCTCCGCTCCGTATCTTGCAGTGACAGCTGGTCCCTTCCAATCCTTCGGATCTCGGCTCATGCGGCACCTCCTGGAGAGGCCCTCCCTAACCCTTGAATGACCAGCTCAGACAAAGTGGTGTTGAGGCTTTCCCGTGATAAAATGTCCGTCTGCCGTGTGGACGCAGGCGCCATCCCCTCTTCCTTGACCCTGTCCAGGCTCTCATGCCGTGGGAGGAGGTTTGGTTTGGGGTTCTTAATCTGGTGGCCTGGGTTCATAATCCCCACACCGCCACAGTGAGACCTGGGAACACCTTGGCCTCTCTGGGCCTCAGTTTCCTCAGGTGGGAATTGGCCGTTGTGACTTTGCCAAGCTGGCCTGTGCTGGAGGACTTACATCGGGCTGGGCTGAGCACGGAGGCGTCTTTGTTTCTGTGGAGTTGTTCTCCTCCCTGCTTCCTTTCCCAAGCTAATACCTGAACCTCCATGATCCCTCAGGGTAGGGGCGACTCGCCATGGTGCCAAGGTATGGTGGGTGGGGAGCGAATGCGCCCTCTCCCCCCTCCTGCATCGTGCTCCCCACTTTCTGATGGCACGTGACACAGCCCGTGTTCTCTAAAGCTCTGTGCAGAAGCCACCCAAGGAGCGTCCTTGCTCCTGAACCTGGTCCCTCCAGATTCCTGCCCCGTGTCCTTCCTGTTTGCTCATTTGGGACCCCCACTGGCACCATGGCTGGGAGAATTGGCCGATCCGAGGGGCTGGTTTGCCAGACAGACTCCATCAGTGCCTGCCTGGCAGGCTGTGTGAGGACTGTTATCAAGTGACTCACTGGCAGGGCCAGCTACAGAATTTGTGGGGAGTGGCGTATGATCAGAATAGGGTTCTTAGGCCAGGGGTTCAGCCTGCCTCACAACTGCAAGGGCCCGAGTTCGATCTCTGGTGCCAAAAATAAAAAGAATAGGGTTCTTGTTCAGAACTTTGTAAGAATCACAGGATGATCCCAGCAGAGTGCAAAACCAAGGGCAGAACCCCCCCTGGACATCGGGCCCTGGGGTGGCTGTGCAGCCCACCCACTCTGAAACCAGCCCTGCCAGCTGGGCAGAGGGTCCTAGAGAGTCTGTCACAGGAAAGTCACCCGTTGCAACTCTGCCTGGGGAACTGGAGGCCAGCACTGGGGCTGGAGGCAGTGTGGACAGTGAAACAGATGGGGCAAGAGCTGTAGGGCCAGGGCAGGGAGGTCTTTGCACTGTAGCCTGAGCGTAGGGAGGGGGCATCAGCGGTAAAGGGGAGCTCACAGCTGCTCACGTGCAGGGCAGGGGAGCTGCTCTTCACCTCCAGGCTGGGTCCGAGCCAGCCAGACATGTTCGCTTCCTGTGAGGTATCCCAGTGTCCCAGTGTTGGCAAGTCATTTGCAACTGTTAGAAACACGTGGGAGGCCCAAACAGAACATGTCTGAGTACCACGTGCAGTCTTTGGCATTGGTTTTGGACCCCAGAAGCATAGGGGTGTTGGATGTCTAGAAATGAGAGGGAGACCATTTCCTGGAAGGAGAGCAGAGGGAGTATGGGTGACAGAAGCCGCAGGTCCCTGTTAAGGCTCTCCGGAAAGGCAGAACCAGTAAGAGATCTATTGTGAGGAGTTGCAGAGGCTGAGGAGGCCCAATCTGAAGGCCCATGAAAGCTGGTGGTATAATTAATTCTGCCTCCTAAGCTGGAGCTCCCAGAGGAGTCTTTGGTGTAAATCCCAAACCAAGGGCAGAAAAGCCATGTCCCAGCTCAAGTAAGCAGGTGGGAAGGGAAAGAGGCAAATTCCTCCTCCTTTCACTTTTTTTCCCTTTTTCATTACTAGTAGTTGAACCCAGGGCCTTCACACGGAGCTCCATCCCCATCCCTTTTTATTTTATTTTTAAATTTTGAGACAGGGCCTCATTGTCGCTAAGTTGCCCAGGCTGGGCTCGAACTCCTGATCCTCCAGCTTAAGCCTCCCAGAATGCTGGAACTGCAGGCACATTCTACTGTGCCGGGCTCCTGCCTCCACTTTCTGTTCTGTTCAGGCCCTCAGTGGGTTGGAAGACTTCCTCCCACGTCGGGGAGGGCTGCCTGCTTTACTGAGTCCACAGGGGAACCTCGTCCACAGATGTCCCCACAGTCGCACCAGGAGTGTTGACTCTGACCGGTCACCTGTGGCACTGTCAACCACGATAGCCCTCCGCTTCCTCCTGACACGGAGCACAGTCCAGGGTGACAAGTACCTGTGCAGTGTGTGACCACCCACAGGGCAGCTCGCGCCTGTGGGATACTAACACGCGTCAGGGAAGTCCAGGGGCAGCTCCTGAACGGGACGCTCAGAGTCCCGCTGTCCCTGCCGACCTCCGACCTGAGCAGGAAGAGGCGCCAGATGCCGAGTCAGCAAATCAGACTGGCGCCCAGCCTCGCGTCCTCGTGTATAAAATGGGAATCACAGCCACCCTAGGGGTGGCTCTGAGGAGCGAGTCGGATAGGATAAAGCACGCGAAATGCCAGGCAAAAAGCCTGATGTGCGCAAACATAAGGCGGGATGATTGTGCTGTTCTTCCGTCATCCCTAGGGAGGAATGTCAGCTCTGCTACTTCAGGAGGAAAAGCGCGCATCCTCAGAGATTCTCAGGAGAGATTAGGGTGCCCAGGATTCTGTGTTTCAGGATTGGAATCCTGGTATTGAGGGTTAGAATCCTGGAGCTCCACACCGTGGCTGTGATATTTAGTGTTGAAATGTGGCCATTTGAGGCCACACTTCTGGGGCTCAGGGTTAAGATTGCCACCTTCAGACAGAATCCTCAAGTCTGTAATGGGGCCCAAAGAATGTGCGACCCGGGTGTCCTTATTCACGACCGAAAGGGTAGCCGGCAAGGTCAGAATGATGATGCTCCAGGGTGGAACTGAGGTTCAGAGCAGGAATTTGGAGGTTTTGGTGGTGCTCTTGCTCTGAGTTCCGGCAGCAGACTCAGAGCGCTGGCCGGGCTGGAGCTCTTGTTCCCCGCTCATTCTATTGTGAGTCTCGTCCTCCCCTTGTGCGATCGCACTGCCTCCCCTCCCCTCCCGGCGGCAGTTCTGAAGCAGTTGCAAACTACAGAAGTACCTCGAGCTGCCAGCCAGCCAGCGGGGCTGTTGCTGCCACCTCTGTCCCTTACTATTTCTGATGCCCAACCGTGAGGACCAACAGAGGTGACCGGGTCCTCGGTAAGATGGGGAAGTGAGGCTCCCTGCCCCAGCCTCTCACGGATCTTTAAGCCTTCATATGGATCCTGCTGTGCTCTTGCTGGCTTCCCTGGAGTGGGCCAGAGACGCGGCCCTGCTCCCGATTGGGGCCCTGGATGATTGGGCTTCCTTATCACCCAGGGAAGGGAAAGCGGTGTGGGGCCAGGGCCGGACGGAGTGCCAAGGGCTTGCGGCTGCCCGCCTTGGGGTTGTGTGGCTGTCAGAAGCTCACAGGGAGGTTTGCTGGTCAGTGCGGTCACCACAGATGCACTCCCAGTGCCAACTGGAGGTGAGTGCCATTGATCGTGGGCTGAACTCATCCTTAAATTCTATTTACAGCGGTGCAGATAATGGGAACTCAGCGGAAAAAGGGTGGATAGGCACAGCCGGCGGCCGTCCCCTGACTCGGGGTCTGAACCTGCCCATCCCGCCCTTCAGCGCAGTCCCCTCCTCTTCACGCCGTCACTCCCCACCTTCCGGTTCTGCTCATAGCCCCCCCATCGCCTGGCACGCGGTCTCATCGCACTGCGTCAGCTCCACGGCAGAGGGATGCGGTCGGGTGTGCCCGGCGTGCAGTAGGGACGAGTGTTTGCTCAGAGACCGGATTAGTGACTGGTTCCCCTTCGGAGAGGGCCTCAGTCACTCCACGCCGGGTGGGGGCAGGGAAAGAGGCAGCGCGGAGAGGCACTTAGAGCTCCTTTTCCTTTTCCTCTTCCTGCGCGCCCCCTTTCTTCCTCCTTGTGGAGCTGGGGGTGGGACTCAAAGGCAGGCGCTCCGCCCCTGAGCCTCGCCCAGCCGCCTGCAGGGTCGCTTCTCCCTCTCAGGATAACTTCAAGGCCTTCTGTGGCCAAAGAGGCCCGGGAGGACCTGCCACTCACCTTCATTCATACACACATCGCATCCCTCTCTTGTCCTCTCAGCCACCAGAGCACCCTTTCTGTGTCAGCCTTTTGTTGCTGAGACAAAATACCTGATGGATGCAAATTAAAGGAGAAAGGTTCATTTCGGCTCAGTTTCAAAGGTTTCCATGGTTGGAGGGCTCCAAGGCGGGAGCATCACGACGGAAGGGCGTATGGAGTGAAGCTGCTCACCTCAGCGGGGAGCTGGGGGCAGAGGCCCTTCAAACACACAGCCTGCATGATGAGCTCATTGGTGAGCTCATGCTCCCCTCATCTCTCTGGGCTGTATTGGGAATCAAGCCCTCAGTAAATGGGTCTTTGTGAGACATTTCATATTCACAATACAATTTTTTCTCAGATCCTTGGCATGCTGTGCTAGAGTGCACCTCAGGGCCTTTGAACATGCTATCTGACTACAACATCTTGTAGCTTTCACCCTGGCCCCTGACCTCTCTGACTCCTCCTTTAGGGCTCTGCCTCACCACCTGTTCCCTGATTTCCCAACTTGATTCCATTTCCCTCTGTGATGGGCCCTGGTGTTTTTCCCATAATTCTATCACTAGATCCCATTGGTCACCATGTTAGTATTCCTAGTTCTGTCTCTGTGGGATAATCTTCCCTGACCTGGAGGATCCTTATGAAGGGAAGAGGCCTCTGTAGCTCAAACTCTCTCCCATTTATAAGTAACCCAGTTGTATGCATGGTTTATAGTCTTGAAATTGCAGAATTCAAAAGGAAAGTGGTATAAGGGGGGAGAAGGTGGCAGTTTTCCATTTGATTGGGCAGCACTCTTAAGTGACATGAAAGACACTGTTAGGTCAGGCTTTCCACCTCTCTGACTCGTCTCTTACCATCATCTCCTGCACCGCCCCCCTGTGTCCAGCCACATTGGTCTCATTCTTATTCACACACATTTTTTTTGGTACCGGGGGTTGAACTTGGGATCTAGTGCTTGTGAGGCAGGCAGCGGAACCACTGAGCTAAATCCCGGCCCTCTCATTCTTACTAAATAGCTTCCTGCCCTGGGCTTTTCCACACGCTGTTCTGTCTGCCTGGAGTGCTTTTCATCTCCTCTTCACCTGGTATTTGCCTCCTCATCCTGAAATTTCCAGGTCAAATGCCGCCTCCTTCAGGAGTCTTCCTTAGTCTCTGAAGAGATCAGACCCCCATTTATGGGTCTTCCACGTTCTGTGCGCCTCCCTCAGAGGGCTGTTGTTTCTATTATAATTTCACATCCAGTCAACCTGTGATTCCCTCCTGGCTCCTGGTCTGGCCTGTGGTCTCTCCTGCACCTCATGCTCCGCCAGCCCCAGCCTCCCTCAGAGGGCTGTTGTTTCTATTATAATTTCACATCCAGTCAACCTCTGATTCCCTCCTGGCTCCTGGTCTGGCCTGTGGTCTCTCCTGCACCTCATGCTCCGCCAGCCCCATGGCCGTCTTCCCTGGAAGGTGGTCAAATGGATGGACCGATGAATTCAAAGCTTAGTCACTGGCGGAAGAAAGTGAACATCTCCTATGAGTGGCAGGTATGGGAGTTGGTCCAAAATGCCCAGGTGGCACCCCATCCAGAAGTTTCTTACCATCCTCTGAGAGGACGAGGGCATCAGAGTCTTTACTTGGAATCAGTTATCTTCTCCAGACTCAGACTGAGCTGAGTGGTACTCACAGACCCTCCAGGTAGTTTTATAAAGATTCCACTTGGGTTATATCTGGTGGGGTGCTATTGATCCCACCTGTGAAGTCGCTAAATGGGAGGTTTTAGTGTGTGTGATCTGTGGCGGGCCACTTCCCCCTCTGAGACATTTCCTCCAAATTGCACCGCCTGCGTGAAGGCCAGCACACAGAGGCCATCTTTCTCGGCTCTTTAGCCGAAGCCAAGTTGTCAGACACGCTTGGGCCACGTGATCGCTTCTCTACTGTCCCTCGTGGCCAGCGGAGCCCAAGAGGAGAGGACCAGCTCAAGTCACAGTCCTCACACTGTGAGGCCCAGGAAGTGACTAATACAGGAATTGTTTAGTGGTCATTCATCTTAATGACGTCAGGCTGTTTTAAGCGGGAAATTGGCATCGTGAAGAATTGGTACCCTTTGCCATAAGCCCGGCCCAAAGCTGGAGCCTGACATCTGCTGTCTTTGGGTTGCCAGAGGCGGCACCCATGTAGGTTAGAGAAGTGTTAAAGTCCCGCTAGTCTCACACTGGGCCTTTCCTAGGGAGGGAGCCGGAAGGGTTGCAAAGAATCAGAAAGGGTGACACCTTCCTGCTCTGTGAATCTGTGACTGGGTGTCTCGTCTCCAGACAGTTAACTCAGACCTGGCTGCACACGAGAAGCACCTGGGGCTCCCTGGAAAATCGCGATGCTAGACTCACTGAGTCAGAATCTTGGGGGCGTTGGGGGAGGCGGGTTTGGTATTTTTCAGAGCTCCCGGAGGTGATGCCATTGTGCAGTGGAGGTTGAGAAATGCAGCTTTTTGGCTGACATGGGTGGTGCGGGCCACGCCGGCAAACACGGGCCCAGGAAGCCCACTGGGCCGCGGAAAGGGGCTTTCTGGGAGGCTGGGTGCCTCGCTTGGTCAGCAGTGTCACAGAGAGCAGGTGCTTGTTTCTCCAAGGAATTAACTGAACAGGGTCCTGGGAAAGGTCATTGAACACTCTCGAGTGGGAAGGAAGCAAGGGGCCATCTCCAAAGCCCGGGAAGATTGGATTCCTGGGATGAAATTCAGCTCTCACCCTGGTCCTGCCCACCTCATCTGGATCTGAGTGCTTGTGACCTGAGCCAGCTTTTGACTCTCCCTCTGTCCATTGGCCACATCAGACCCAGCTCTGCCGCTTGCCAGCTGTGTGGCCTCAGGCAAGTCACTTGGCTTCTCTGGTCTTCAGGGCACATTGCTGGGTTGTATGATCTTTAAGGGGATCTCCACTCTGGGGACCAAGGACTAAGGAGTTTTCATTCAGGGAGGCAGCTGCAGGCCCCTTTAATGGACCACCCCAGTCCTAGGTCAGGGGTTCTCCAACATTAGGCTGTTCAGGTGCCCAGGTCCCTCCCCGGGACCACGGGGAGCAGGCCTGGATCTGCATTCCTCACAACAGCCGGGTCCATTCTGACACCTGGGATTCACCAAAAAGCTCCTGGTCCAGAGATCCAACTGCAGGCCCTCGCCCCTTGCAGCAACTGCCATTTCACAGGGGCGGAAACCAAGCCTCCCCCTCCCCCCAGCAAGGCCTTTGCTCAGGCTGTGCAGCCAGTGCTAGCGTAGCCCCAGGGCAGGGCCGGTGAACTCAGCCGTGCTCCCCTGTCTACCTGTGCGACACTTGAGTTGTGTGCCCAAAGCCCAGCTGTGTTCCCCTGGAACTTGATCCTGCCAACTTCCCAAGTCAGTACCTTCTGCCTGGAGCAGAGGCCAGAACCCAGGAGCCTCCCCTCTGCTGCCACGCTGGGCCCAACTTCCGGGGCTGTCCAGGCTCCGACCTCCTTCTCTACCCGCTAGCACGCCCAACCAGGAGTCGCTCGCCTTTTCTTAACAGGCCAGAGAGTAAACAGTTTTCAGGCCTGTGGGCAGGCCAAGAGGCAGAATCGAGGCTATTGCATCCCTACTTACATAATCACTTGAAGTGGACCCTTTAAAACTGCAAAATCTACTCTGGGCTTTGCACTTTGTGCAAACAGGAGGGAGGCTGTCTTGGCCCGAGAGCCCTGGTTGGCTGAACCCTGCTCCAGGCCAGAAATTCTCAGTCGGGGCTTACTGTGCTCCCGGAAGACAGCTGGTGGGCCTGGAGACAGCTGGGGTTGTTGCCCGGAGGTGGGGGTCCTGCCATTAGTGGGTAGAGGCGGGGAGGTGGCACAGTGTCCGGCAGAGCATGGGCAGCTGCACCCCGAGAATGTCCCAGCCTCTGTGTCCATAGTGCCGAGGTTGAGAAGCTGCTTTAGACCGAGCCACCCTCGTTTCTCACCTGCACTCTCAGTGACTTCCCGCAGGGCACTGCTTGTGCACTGGGCTGCTCCCATGTCCTGACTCGGGACATGTCCCCACAGCAGCTGGGCCCTATGAGAACCCGGATTATGGGCCTCTCATTCACTGCCCTCCCATGGCTCCCACCCACTGAGCGTCAAACCAGACTCTTACGGCGCCCACCAAGTGCAGGATGGACCTCTACTCCTGGCCCCCTCTGCATCACCCCCCACCTAACACGGGAACCCACCTCAGGGCCTTGGCACGAGCTGTTTTTGCCATTATCTATGTGGCTTCCTCTCTCACCTCCGAGTTTTCATCATCTTTTTGGACAGTGACACTTTCCCTGACCATCCACTTTCAGATGGGAATGTCCATCTTATTCTTATCCTTCTTCCTGCTCTCTACCCACTGCCTGTGGCAGTTATGACGCCTCCCACATCTACTCCTGGGCCCAAGAATCGGGGTTTCCGATTTGCTTTACTGAAGTACGCTAGCTCGGCATCGATCCCTGGCACATAGTAGGCGCTCAGTCCATATTTGCTAACGAGGTCAGTGCACCCCGCCAAGCCTCTTTGTCCTTGGGTATAGGGATTAGGCCCTGACTCGGCCACCTCCAAATGCTGAACTAATTAGTTGTTTGCTCATTGTAGAGAGCTGTGCCTGGGGCAGGAGTGGGGGGCCTGGGTGAAGCCAAAGTGTGGCTTTTCCCTGGCACTGCCCAGGGCTGAGAGTGCAGTGCCTTTCGCAGATGGCGTGGGGGCTGCAGGCCAGGGCCTGGCCTCCCCCAGGGACCCCCTGCCTGTGTCTAGTCCCTCCCTGTCACACCGCCTTCTCCTGAGGTCCAATCCCATCATCCTCTGGGCCTGGCTCCCATGAGGCCTGGCCAGGCCGCCTCGTCTTTCTTCACCTTGTACCTTCAGCTGCCCAGCCTGGTCTGTGAGCTGGGCTTCACCCTGTCCTCCTGCGGGCTTGTCAGCTCCGAGAGCCTGAAAGCAGTGATCCTGACGTCCTACCCTCAGGGTCTTGCAGTTTCTCAAGCCTGGATCTGACAGGCTCCCTGTGCACAGGCCAGCGAGGGGCGCCATCTGCCTCTGGATGTGGATTCGCTGGGCCACAGTGGGAGCCAGCGGAACCTCCACCCCAGCTCCGTTCAACCTTCCCCTTCTCGTGAGGGTGGCCCTGCGCCCAGGAGGTTGTGAGGAATTTGTGCCGTCAGCGGGCAGCCGATATGGCGGCGACACACAACTGTCCCTCATAGCTGCCCGCTCACAACTGCTCATGAGCAGTGGGAGCGGCCAGGGGATGGTAGCCCGCCACCGCCGTCCCCTCTGTCCTGTCCCCAGCCAGGGTACGGAAGCTCAGCCCCCACTCCGGGCGGCATCCACTCTGCTCCATGGCCCGCCCAGACCTCCCTCGGGGTCCGGGTCGCCCCAGCCTAGCCAACCACCTTCGCTACCTGTCCTGCTCGCCGCTGCCTGTCTCCCACGGCCTCTTCCTCAGCGAGTCGCCTGCATCTGAACCCTCCCTGCCCCGGGCCACCCCGACAGTCCTGTGTGTCTGAAACGGACATCTGGATCCAGTGCTGAGGCTGGACGCCAATGAGTCTGGCTGGGACAGGCCTCTCTCCTTCCTACATCCTCAGGGTTGATGCTGGACTGGTCTGCACAGCTCCGGTCTCCTGGGCCTCTCCCCATCTGTCCCTGCTGGGCCAAAAGTCTTTGCTTCTTCTGCTGATGCAGCGGGGACACTGGCCAGAGAGGGCTGCCGTCCAAGGGCTCTTAAAGGCTGGCCCGGGCCTCCCTGCCGGCCTTGCCTGCCAGGAACCTCCCTTCCCAGCCCCAGCGAGAAAGCTCTGGCAAGTCAGGCCTTGTTTCCCCTCGGCCCGCATTTTCTGAGGTTTAGCTTGGCAGCCTTCTGCACCGACCTTGCATGGCTTAATGAAGTTGGGAGAGGCTGCGCGCCAGCAACCACTAACATGGCACGGCACCGAGAGTGTCTCACGGGCTGCCGAATCTTTTGGCCTGCTCAGGTCAGGAGGTGGAGAAGGTGAGTCAGGCAGAGAAGAAAGTAAGAGTCGATGGTGCCAAAGTGCTGCGTGACTTTGGACAAGTCATACAGGTCACGGGTCCCCGGCTGTAAAGGGTGGGCGTCGGGCTGGGTGAGTCCCCCGAGCGCCTCGCTGTGCCCATTCATTGCGTACCAAGGGCAGGCCCGGCACCCTTCCAGGTTCTGGGGACAGGGCAGTCACGAGACAGAGTTCCTGTCTCTGGAGTAGCATGTTCCTGGTGGGGGGTTGGAAAGAAGGTGGGGTTAGGAATCAGGCATCTGGATTGTGGCCACGGGTGCTGGTAGAGTGTGATGTTCTGATGCACATGGGTGTGCAGTAACCACATTGCAGCAACCAGCTAGCCATCACCTCAAAACTCATCACTTCTTTGTTGAAAACATTCAAAATCCTCCCTTTTAGCAATTTTGAAATATATAAAGCACTATTGTTGGCCAGGGATTTAACTCAGTGGTTCCGCCACCTGCCTCACAAGTGCAGGGTCCCAAGTTCAATTCCCGGTACCAAAACAAAAGGACCAGCTTCTCCCATCACAGACTACCCCTCCCACCCCCAGTCTCTGCAAATTGTTGTAGTCTCTATTTCCATGAAAACAACTTTTTTATATTCCACATATAAGTGAGGTTATTTAGTATTTTTCCTTCTGTGCCTGGCTTATTTCATTTAATATGTCTTCCAGGTACATCCCCTTTGTTACATATGACAGGAGCCCCTTCCTTTTTACGGCCGAGTAATATTCCATCCATTCATGTATCTACACTGCATTTTTTGTTTGTTTGTTTTTTTGAGACAGGGTCTCACTATGTAGTTGACACTGACCTGGAACTCACTATGTAGCCTAGGCTGGTCTCGAACTCACAGCAATCCTCCTGCCTCAGCCTCCTGCGTGCTGGGATTACAGGCGTGTGCCACCACACCCGACTCTACACAACATTTTCTTTATTCCTTTGCTGATGGGCACATAGATTGATCCCTTATCCTAGCTGTTGTGAATAGTGTTGCAGTAAACACACACATGCAAAGCCTCTTGGCCATATTGATTTTGTTTCCTGTGGGCGTATACCCAGCAGTGGGCTTGCTGGAAACGGCAGATCTATGTCTCATTTTTGAGGACCTTCCTTACTCTTTTCTACAAAGGCTGTGCTAATGTACATCCACCCGACAGCTTGCAAGGATCCCTTTTCTCCACACCCTCGCCTGCACTGGTCATCCTCTGTCTGTTTAATAATCACTGTTGTAACCAGAGTGAGTGCTTGCTGACCTTACTGAGCTTTAGTCTCTTCATCTGTGAAATGGGGTTGTCCTGAGGTTGTAGATATAAATGCTCTCGGAGGTAGCCACTTCTAACACTGATGAAATTGAGCATACTCATAAGCCATACTGGGTTCAAATCCTAGCTCTGCCACTTTCTTTGTGACCGTGGGTGCTCATGTGGACTTCTCTGTGCCTTGGGCCCCTTACCCAGAGCAGGGTCCTGACTGCCTGGACTGCAGGGTTGCTGGGAGAATCCGGTGGCTGGGGACTTGTACAGCCCTTAAAGCAGTGCCTCCCTCATAGTAAGTGCGTGGTGCAGGGGGCTTCTGAGAAGACTGTTGATTCTTTTGGTCTTACAGAGAGTGGGGGCCTTAAGCACTTGCCTGAGGTCACCCAGCAAGGGGAGCTGAAAGAGGATGGAAGGTGCTCCATGCGGTCTGGACCCAGCGCCTGGCTCCCCACCCTCCCTCAGCCACCTGGCCCTGGAGGGCTAAGCTGAGGAACTTACAGCTCGGAACAGCCCCAAGTGCCCCGTGCAGGTGTGGCCAGATGTGCTGTGCACACATCTGAGATGCAGCGAGTCCTCTCAAGGACATACTGTGTGCACCCACTCTGCGGGGTCTGGGGAGAGGCCAGATCACACAGGGTGCTGAGAACCAGGACAGTGGTGGCCTTTGGAGGTAGAGCCTTGGGGGAAGACCTGAGGGTCCTTTTTGGGTGAGAGACGTGCTTGGCACCTTAACTGAGATGGTAGTTACACAGGTGTATTTATTTATTAAAAGGCATTGCACTTAGTGCACTTTAAACTCATGCATTTTGTTATGTGTAAATCGTACCTCTGTAAATAAAAAGGCACTGGGGGAAATCATCCATCTGAGATCTCTTATTGAGGGCTAATGAGGCGTGTGGGAGGTACTGCTCCAGGTACCTTCCAGAGCCCTGTTATTTAATCCCCGCAGTAGCCCCATGCAGTGCGCCAGCGTGCACTTGTGCCCACCAGCCCATGTGTGCGTCTGGGCTGCTCCAAGCAGGCTCGTGGACTGTCTGGGGAGCGCGTGCCCGCATGTACTCGGATTTGACCTCACACCTGTGAGCTGAGGCAGGCAGATGTCAGGGTGCACACGCGTCCACAGACACTGGACAGATGTCCGCCAGCACCTACGGGCTCTACCAGAGACCACTGATGCCCGTACTGTGCTGGCTGGCCGTTAAATGCTAACAGCATGTACATGGGGGCCCTGGTTTGTGTAGAGCGATCAAGCACTGTTATCAGGAAATAATGGCAGGGGATCGACAGCCAGCTGCTGCCTGTGCCAGGGAGGGCTGGGGATGCCTGTGCACCAGACAGTTAGCATCTCTAAAGGTTGTCTCAGCTGAATGGAAGCTAATGTGCAGACACTGCCCCGTCGGCCAAGCACAGCAGTTGCAAAACAGGGAGTGACAGGCCTCCCCAAGGACTTGTACATTGAGCTGCTGTTGGCTCCAGCTTCTGCCCTGGGAGGAGCTCACATTTTAAAGAGAGGTCAGTCTCCCTGAGGACATGAACAGAGTCTTCCTGCCCCCAGCAGCCCTGCTTCTGACATCTCTGTCCTCTCTGAGGACAGTTGTCTCACGAGCTGGGGGCGACGTGGAGGTTCGGAGAGGGTAAACGACTTGTCCAGGCCGCACAGCCCGTGGTCCACCGAGTCAGGAACTGGGCCTGGGTTTTCTGATCCGCAGGCTTTGCATGTATCCCAGCTCACGTGCAACTTGCAGTGATTTATTTCACCAGCGGTAGGTACTATTGTCTTCTTGGTATTTTTCCCTTAAGTGACTCTTTCTTAATGTAAATGTTTATTTTATAAGGAACCTACCATTATGAAAGCCAGTAAATGGAGGGGGACCAACCACCCCCATTTGCAGGGGACTTGGGTGCTTCCTGGGTGTAGAACTTCCATTGAAAATCAGGATAATCCTGCCAGGGCGTGGTGGTGCGCGCCTGTAATCCCAGCACTCTGGAGGCTGAGGCAGGACAATCTCTGTGAGTTTGCGACCAGCCTGGGCTACATAGTAAGTTCCAGGTCAGTCTCAACTACATAGTGAGACCCTGTCTCAAAAAACAAACAAACAAATAAATAAGATAAAATCAGGGTGATCCTGAAAGACCAGGTTGAGATGGCCAGCTTGAAGAATAAAAGCTGAATCATAGCTGTCTGAAGTGTCTGGCAAGGGCCCTGAACCTGCAGCCCGTTCTTCACTAGGATCACAAGGTGTGATAAAGAACTACGAAGTGTGTTGAAACAACAAAACACCACAGTAAAAGATGCTGCCATTAATCCCCCTCCACAGTCTCCCCTTCCCTTTGAACACACCCATCTCATTCTTGCTGTTCTGTGCAGCAGCTCCGAACGTCCTCTTTCGCAAGTGCCTTTCGTTGCTCTGCTTTGGCTGCTTCAGTGGCCTGAGTTGATTCAAAGTGTTTGCTTTTCATGGCCAGTTTGGCTTTGGGGAAGAGCCAGAATTCTCATGGTGCCAGATCTTGTGAACAAGACGGATGAGGACACAGCGTCATGTTTTTATGTGACACGTTGCTGTGAGTATTTTGAATTGATAAAGGACATCCAGGTAGCCATGAAAGTGCAACAAAAGACACGCAAGAGGACTTGCAGAATTGCTGTAGAAAGTAGCAAGAAAGATGGGATAAGTGTGTTTGATGGGAGGGGCAGTATTTTGAGGGAGGTTAATGTCGATGTATCTTTTACTGTGATGCATGGTTTGAATGTAAACGTTCACCGTACATTTTGATCACAGGACATAAACGGAAAGCTCGGTTAAGGTTGGAGCAGCCCTCCCGGATTCACTCCGGTTGACTTGATCTGGGTCACATGCCCAAACCGAGCCCATCATCATTTGCCAGGGGCCTGCATAATTCTGATTGGTCAGACCTTGAGACGGCCTCATCTGTGCCTCACCTGACTGGAGAAGGCACCGTTTCCCAAAAGCCTGTGCGGTTTGTTACCAGGAGACCCTTCAGGCGGTGACATGAGGGTGATGGTTTGAGAAGGAAGAAAGGAAAAGCGGAGGGACTGAAATGCACCCTACTGCGTACTAGATTCTGCACTTGATCTTAGCCGAAAGGCCGAGAAGCGATGCGTACTAGATTCTGTACTGCCGGAGCATCGTCTGATCCCACAGCCTCCCAGAGAAGCGGGCTGGGTCGTTACTCCCGTTTTCCAGATGCCGAGGTGAGGCCCAGAGGCTGAGGTGACGCGGCCGGGGTCACGTCCTGGGAGTGTAAGACTTGGTTCTTGTCGGGACACCGGTGCCGAGTACGCGCCCACCACGCACTTAGGCGATTCCCGGCCCTGTCTCCCGCTCGTGTGGTTTGTGCATCCGCCCATGGCATGGGGGTGGCTTCTCGGAGAAGTTCCGCACCCAGGAAGCACCTGAGCACCCTGCAGGCCGGGCGGGGATGGTTGGTCCCCCTCCTTCAATTTATGAGTGTCAGACACTGGCTTTCCTGGTGGTAGGTTCCTTATAAAACAAACATTTACACTAAGAAAGAGTCACTTAAGGGAAAAATACCAAGAAGACAATAGTACCTACCGCTGGTGAAATAAATCACTGAAAACTGCACGGGAGCTGGGATACGTGTAAAGCCTGCGGGTCAGAAAACCCAGGCCCAGTTCCTGACTCGGTGGACCATGGCCTGTGTGGCCTGGACAGATAGTTTTCCCTCTCTGAACCTCCACATCGCCCCCAGCTCATGAGGCAGCCGTCCTCAGAGGGGACAGAGACATCAGGAGCAGGGCGGGTGCGGGCAGGCAGACCATCAGAAACAGTCTGTTTTTAAGGTTATCTGTTCTGGCAAAGCCTCTGAATTTTTTCCCCTGTTCTTTCTTTGGTAACCTACCCCTTCTCCTTTACCTTGAACTTTTTCCAGCCTGGCAGCCCCACACTGGGGGCCTTGAATCTTTCAGGTCCCTAGAACTGGATGAGGAGGTTTTTGCTGAACCTGCCAGGCCTTTGTCTCTCTGGGCCCAGGGCTCAGTCCCAGCCCCAGCTGCCCCCTCTCAGGTCCCTCCCCAGCACTGGTTTTGTGCCAGTGTTCAGGCTGCTGCAGGCCTGGCCAGGCTCGAAAAAGGAATTATTTCTGTCTCCTGCATAGTTCTTAGCCTAATTCCCAAAATGGGAAATAGCCCTGGGCGGGCCTCCCAGCCCCCACCCCTGTGGTGGAGGGAGGAAGGGAGATGTCCGCACGGCAGGGAGGAAGGAGAGGCCCGATGAGGGACAGCACCCCCAAGATGGGCGGGCGCCCACACGTCGTATGCCCCGAGACCTCATCCTTGACCCTGCGGCCGACACAGGGAAGGTGGGCGCTTCAGGAGAAGGGGGTAACTCCTGGGTAGGGCTGCTGGTGAGGATAAGAAGTCGGGCGCCTGTGAGGACCCCACCCCTGGCGGAGAAGGGAAGAAGAGACCCTGCTCCTGCCTGGGGCTGGGCAAGGCGGCCGCCCTAACTGCTCTCTCTGTCTGCCAAGGTGGCTGCTCCTCCTCAGGGACTGAGTCAAGGTCTAGAGAGTGGTGTTGAAAATCCCAGGGATACTGAGATCCCAGCTCCGTGTGTCTCATTCCCTAACACCCCTCACAACCTCCAGTTCCCAGTTCTGTCCTTCCTGGGCCAGAGGACGGATGGGGTCTGATTGACGCTGGCTGGTGACTTGTCCACCACAGGGCTGAGTGTCTGACCGACTGGGTAGCTGTCTGTCTCCATGTCAGAGTATTGACCATCTGACCAATGGACACATAGCTGACAGACGGCCCTGTCGTTCAGGGCTCAGAACTTACCATCAGTCTGTCCCCCTGGCTATGGTAGCTAACTAGTCAGACACATAACATTGCCTTTCTGCCCATCTCCTTGTTAATTGCCTTTCTCGGTGTCTCTCTGACTGGCTGTCTCTCTGTGTGTCTGACTAAATGTATGAGTGGTGTTTGTTTGTCTCCCCGTCTGGCTGGCTGACAGTCTGTTATCTTTTTGTCTTCTGGTGTTTGGCTGGTTGTCATTGGATGAGTGGTGAAGCCTGTTTGTTACTCTGCCTTACTGACTCTCACTGTCTCTAGCTGACTGACAAGATGACTAACCGCCTGCTTGTCTCTGTGAGCATCTGTCACATCTCCTCGGACTTACTGACCAACCTCCTTTGTCTGTCTGCCTGATCAAATGCTGAGTGACCCGCTGACCATCTGCCTCCTCTGTGTCTGAGTGACAAGGTGGCTGACAGGCTGGCTGGTTGCATTCCGCCTGTCTGACTGACTAACTCAATAGATATTAGGCCTTCGAGTCTGCGAACTAAGATACAGGCTGTCAGGGGGTCGGTAGGGCCTGGGTCATACACACCTGAAGCACCCACCCAGCCTGTCCTCCCCGGGGTCCTCCGGCCCAGAGCAGCTCATCTTCCTCTTCAGGGCAGGGTGTGTGCCGGGAGGAACCTTCGCCTGTTCTCTGTGGTTTCACACATTTTCCCGGGAAGCTGTATGTTCCCTGTCCCATCCCCCACATCTGTCTCCTGAGGCCCTAAGGAGAAACATCAGTCCTCAGGGAGGCCACAGGACGTTCTCCAATGTGGCAGGCCCTGCTCAGCCATCCATCCTTGGACGTGCCGTGAGGAACCTTTTCAAAATTTCCGCAGGACACGGGCGAATTCCCAGGTCAGGGACGGGTCTGAGGGCAGCCAGCTGTTGCCAGAGGACAGGCCCCTTTTGTCATCGTCAGCATTCCCCACAGCCCCTCTGAGGGATCCAGCTGAGGGACAGTGAGTAATGCTTTCTGGAGGGAGGGAGGTACAGTCCTCGCCCACTGGTGTCATTTCCTCTTGGTAATGGATTCTGCCCTGCTACTTCATGCCTCCTCTGACACCCCTCCCTTCAAGACACAACTCTGCAGATGAATCTTGTTTCAGGAGAAGTGTGTGCAACCAGCAGAGAAGAAGGGATGGGCAGAGAGATAGGAGGTATTTAGGAGCCTCTGAGTGGAAAGGGTTCTCCCAAGAATTCAGCTCTGGGGCTGGGGATTTAGCTCAGTGGCAGTGCGCCTGCCTCACAAGTGCAAGGTCCTGAGTTCGATCCCTGGTACTACAACAACAGCACAAAGAATTCAGCCCTGTCCAAGCCATACCCTCCCTGTCTTTCTTGGGGTTCCCAGTCTCTCCCTTGGCCCTGGAGGGTGGCAGATTGGCCTGCCCTGCACAGGCCAGCAGACTGACTGAGCCAAGCTCAGAGGCGAGGTGGGAAGCGGGTATCTGTGGCTCTCTGCAGCCTACAGTGGACAGCAGCACTCAGAGATGGCAGAGCAGCGTCTGAGGCCAAAGGGAAGCTCAGTATGTGCTCGGGGTCAGGACTCGGTGACCAGCGTCACAGACCAGCACATGAACAAGGTCAGGGCCCACACTGAGACCCAGGTTATTGTTGATTCTGTGGCCAGGATCAGGGATCAATCAGTGATGCAAGACTGGACTTGCTGCGTGTCCGGGATCAGGGCTCAGTCTAAGCTTAGAGTCAAGGGTCAGCCCTGGCCCGGGTCAGGGGCTGGAATACATCCAGGGTCAGGGCCTACTGTTGACAAGGATCATGGCTCACTGACCGGAGACTGTGATTTGGTTTCCGACCAGCGTCAGGCATCAGTGTGTGACCAGGGTCAGGGCTGAGGAATCTGTGGTTGGGGTCAAAGAGACCAGGCTGAAGACAGTTCGTGGCTCCTTCCGAGGCAGGAGGTAGAACAGACTGAGGGGCCAGTGTGCACCTGACTGGCTCCTGCTCACCGTGACCCCTTCGCTCTGAACCCGTGGTCAGTGTCAGAGCCCCGGTGAGCCTCGGAAGAGTGAAGACGTTCCGGCTGCAGGTGGGGCCGGAGGGCTGTGGGCGATGGAGGCCGAGGACCGTCCCCGATGAGCGAGAGGAGAGGAAGGTCGTGAAAGTGGTGATGAATTGTGCATGCAGAGCGGGACTGATTCAGACTGCGTCGAAGGGGAGACACAGGGAAGCCAGGCACCTCTCCCGCGTCTCCAGGCTCAGGAGAAGTCATTGTTTTACTCATATTTACAGAATCCTCACGTGTTTGTGTATCCATATTGATGTCCCACCAGCCCCACGGAAATAGGTGTTTTTGTTTGATCCATTGCTTTGTTCCCACTGCTTGGACAGCGCCTAGAAAGTCATAGGCACCATGTAGGGCTTATGTCCTGCATACTGTTCTGCGCCTCGTCAACTCTTAACGAGTCGATAACGCTTAGAGATCCTTCCATGTTGTTTTAATGGCTTCTATGCCGTGGATGGACCACAGTAACTAACTTAACCCTCTACCAAGGTAGTTTGCAATTATGTTTTCCTTCAGCCACGCTGATAATACCTTACTTAAGCTTCGCATCTCAATTCTGCAAGAGTCGTCTCTCTTTTTAGCTGAGGAGACTGCACCTCAGAGAGATTAAGACACTTGCCCAAAGTCACACAGCCAACCTCCAAGCCCACTCTCCCACCGAAGCCTTTCCTCTGCTGTTGGCTGGTGTCCTCGCCGAGTTATCCTATTGCCAGCCTCAGCAAAGGCTGCCCTGTGATATTTCTGTCATCCGCCCAGGGCATGGCCCTCTGGCAGGGTCCTAGACTTTGGTCAGAGTCTCCAGCAGCCTGAGCCGGTTCGGGCGGGTCTCCAGAGGGACCTGGAATCCATTCCTCCAGAGCTGTGTTGAAGAAGTGATTCTCGGCTGGGACCCTGGCGTCCTCAGAGACATTGCTCTGTTTCACCCCCAAGCAGTACCTAGTGGTGGAGGCCAGAGGTGCTGCTGAGCATCATGCAGTACGCAGGACGGTCCACCCCTGGCACTGGGCTGGGAGGGAGACTGCGTAAGGCACACAGACCCTGGCCCCGGACTCTCTGGGGCCAAATCGTGGCTGAGTGACCTTGGATGAGTTGTTTAATCTCTCTCTGCTTCTGTTTCTGTGTCTATTAAATGGGGAGAAGAATCATCCCCTTCTTCCAGACTGCTGAGTGGAGCACCCTGGAAAGTGCCGTGAGGAGGCTTTGCCCAGAGAATGTGGGTGTTGGGAGCTGGGAAATGAGCTCTGCAGAGAAAGCAGAACCACGGCAGGTCCTGGCTCCCGCAGCCACCTTCCCCAGGGACTGTGACCTCTGTCCACAGATAAAAATAGAACCTGGGACAGGGTGGCCTCTGCTTGGTCAGAAATGGAGGAAAATTCCCTCAGGAGACTGTTTCCATTCTGGAGTCTGAAAAGCAGCTTCCAGGAGACCCCCAGATGTGGGGATTCCCAAGAAGTTGAGCACTGAAGGATCTTTCAGACCAGCAACTCCAAGCCCTTTGTTTAACAGATGGGGAAACTGAGGCCCTGAGATGCGGCAAGTCAGGGGCAGATCGCAGCAGGGAAACAGCCCCGGTCCACACCCGGCCTTTCTCGGGCTCTTCCTGCCTCGCTGAGGGCGCTGGAGGGCAGCCTGCCAGGGAAGCAGCACCCAGGCGGTGTTCATAGGCACAGCTCCCTGGCTCACACCCATTCCCCTGGAGGTAGCTCAGGCAGGCCGCGTCCGATGCCCCATTCCCCGCGGGTCACTGAAGTGGACAGGCACGTCATGGTCAGAAGGTCCACACATTGCTGGGGGCCGCCCGTCGGCCAGACCCTTTGTGAAGCACCTTGACATCTAAGAACACACAGAGGGTGTCTGCCTCTCACCAGACCTCCTTGTGTACACACGGACACGGTCTCTGACACACAGTTGAGTTTTCAGTAGCTCTGTGTGAGCTGATTTCCAGCCACCTCCGAGACATATCATTAAGTGAACACGTCAGAGTCTGAGGGGTGGGTGTGGGATATGCCATCGCTTTATTTCTGTGGGAAATAAAGAATATGGATAAATATAAATGCATAGATACCACACACATCTGTTAAGGAGGCAGGCAGCTGCAAGGATCAGGGAGCCCAACAAATGGCTCCAATGCTTGCAAGTCCAGAGGAGGGCAGCCCAGCTGCTCAGGAGCTCAGGCAGCATCCCTCTTCCTGTGCTCCCATTCCGAGTATGTGCCTTTGCTCCTCATGGTCTCAAGATGACCGCTTCACCTCCAGGCATCAAGTCCACAGTTCATGAAGGAAGAACTAAAAAAGAGGACAAGGGGCAAAAGGAGAATACAAAGAAAAATGTCTTTGGAACACTTGGACTCTTCAGGAAAGCAGAAAGGAATGCCCTCCACAGGACTTCCAGATGCATCTCATTGGATAGAACCAAGTCACATGGCCACTCTTAGCTGCAAGAGAGTCTGGGAACATGAATGGTTTCACCTGGGCACTTTGCCACCTGCACAAAGTTGAGGTTCTGTTCAAAGGCAGAGGGTGGATGTTAGGCAGCTCCCTAGCTGAGTCTGCCATTCAGAGTCCATTGCGGGGAGGGTCCACCAGACACTGGGAGCCATGGTTATCCCTTGGTCAGCGTGGTGGAAGCAGGCAGGGAATCCCTGTTTTAACTGTGTGCCCTTTTGTGGGTTTTTTTTTTTTTTTTTGGTTTTTTTGAGACAGGGTCTCACTATGTAGTTGAGACTGACCTGGAACTCAGGTTGGTCTCAAACTCACAGCAATCCTCCTGCCTCAGACTCCCGAGTGCTGGGACTAAAGGCGTGCGCCACCACACCCAGCAACCTTTTGTGCTTTTTGATCTTTCAAGTTATATGGATGTATCACAAATAACATAATTTACAAAAGTATGCAGGTTTTAAATGAGCAGTGCAGGCAAAATGCTCAGGACGTTACAGGCACTCTGTAAAACAGGCTTTCCTTCATTTGTGGCTTGGCTTCGCATCAGATGAGGGCTGAGCTTTCCTCCGCCATCTGAGTTCTGTGACCTCGCGCACATTTCTTGGTCTTTCCGTTTCCCTTTCTCCTGGAGGGTGATGGGTTGCAATAAAGCGAGCCTCTCAGCAGCTGCGGGCAGAGTTTCTCCCAAGCCCCCTGGGTTGATAAACAGATGGCCTCTCAAGGGCTCTTGAAATGAGAGCTCTCCAAACGCGTGGTGCGGGTGGGTGGGACCAATGGTTTCCGGAAAGGGAACAAGCTCCACTAAGGGCGCGATGGCCCCTCCCGGTAAGAGCCGGCCCTGCCCCAGTGCTTCTGCAAACATCAGCTCATTAGACCCAGGGAGAGTCTGAAAGATCGCCTACCAAGCCAGCGCCATCGCGCCGGTGAGGAAAGCAGGGCCAGGCACAGCCAGAACCATTCATTTGGTGGGGCTGAGCTGCTCACGGCAGTTGGTGGCGGAGGCCGAGACAGGGCGCAGATGGGACCAGCCGGATGCCTGGACGAAGACAGTGGGGCGAAGACCCTGAGTCTGTGGACCCATGGCGCTTGCAGGGTTCTAGGGAGGGGCTGTGGATCTGAGGTTGATCCTGTAGATTGTGAGGGGTTCAAGGGTTGGGGGTGGAAAGTGCCCAGTTTCGGCTGGCATCTGGGTCAAGTTCAGTGGCGCTAGAGCCCTGCACAGCTCAGGGCTGTTGGAAGTTGCGATGAGATCGTGGGCGGGATTGTTCAGCATACACCAGCGTTTGACCACTCACTGGCGCTGCCTCTCCCTGGACTGGGCGCGCCTTGTGTCTCTCCTGGTCATTTCAGTAGCCTCCTCCTCGGCCTCTAGGCTGCCATCCTGCCACCTCCACCCTCTAGGTTTTCTCCACTTGGCAGCCACAGGGATCCTGTCCTCCTCTGCTTAGAGCCCTCCCTCATCTCCCACCTCACTCAGAAGGAAGCCACAGTTCTCACCAGGTCCTGTCCAGCTGTCAGTGGTATAGTCCCGTCAGTCCCCAGGCCTCCTGTCACACTCCTTCTGGCTCCTTTGATTTCAGCTCCCCTGGCTTATTGCTCCTGCCCCAGGGCCTTTGCACTTACTGTTTCTCCTACTGTTCCTCCAGGTATCTGTGGCTCCCCACCCCCTGTCTCTCTTCAAATGTCATCTCCTTGGAGTGACCTTCCTGGGCCACAAGGTCTCTGTCTAGACATCAAAAGCAGCTCCATACCTATTCATTACTCTTCTCTGCCTGCTTTATTTTTCTTGTCACCACAAATCAAATTACACTTGTAACAGTTTTGTGTCATTTGTTGCCTTATATCTTCCTTGTTGGTTTCTTTAGACAACAGAGATTTTTGTGTTGCTCAGCCGTCTCAGAGCAGCTTCTCCATAAATATATTTTATTTATATTTTTATGTAAAATATAAATTTATAGAAGGGCTTTATTGAGATCTTTTTTGAGGTGTACACTTAGCCATCTAAAGTGTGCCGTTTAGGGCTGGGGATTTAGCTCAGTGCTTCCACCGCCTGCCTCGCAAGCGCAAGGACCCAAGTTCGATCCCCAGTACCAAAAATAATAATAATAATAAAAATTTAGAGATAGCGTGCTGTCTGATGGTATTTAGTAAGTATGCATTTGTCACCATATTTGGTTAGAGAACATTTCTACCACCCCCAAAAGAGACCCATCTCCCATCATAGCGACCCCCTCACAGCCCTTGGCAACCCTCACCTACTTTCTGTCTCTCTGAATTCGCCTGTGTGGACACTTGGTAAATAGAGTCAAACACTGTGGTCTTTGGTGTCTGGCTTTTCTCGCTGTTGTTTTCGAGGTGCATCCGTGCTGTGGGTGTGTCAGTGCGTCTCTCCTTTTATGGTTAAATTCTACCCCCCCGTGTGGACGTAGTGCCTCTGTTATCCATCCGTCCTGGGTAGGTGGGTTGTTTTCGCTTTGCTTCTTGGGAATAATGCAGCTTTGTGTACGGAGCTGTGTGTGCACCTGCATTTTCATTCCCCTCGTTGTGCACCTGTGAGTGGAACTGCTCGTCACATGGTGACTCTTTAACCTCGAGAGCACGGGTGGCGAACCTTGGCACCCGTGCCGCAGCGGGCTGTGTGTGCCGTTGACGGCTCTCAAAGGTTTGCCATCAGTGCTCTAGAGGAACCACTGGCCTGTGCTCCAGAGTGACCTTGCTGACTTCCACCCGGCTACCCAGAGGCAGAGTCCCAGTCCTCTGCCCCGGTTCTGGCCGTCCCAGTGGTGTGAAGCGGTGTTTCCTGTGGTTCGGAGAGGCGTGGGCCCTGGCGGTTTGCTGTGACTGTTTCTGGAAAGAGTTGAGTCGAGGGGTGGGCTGTAGACTGAGGGTCGCCTGGGGTCTTCATGGCCAAGCCCCCCAGCTGGTGCCAGGCCGGAACAAGGCCCGGGTGCTCTGCAAGGCCAGGCAGCTCCTGGTCAGCCGATGGCCAGGCCAGTCCCCAGGCAGCCACAGGCACCGACTCGGCACGCCTTCAGCTGGCCCAGGCTGCTGACCCAGGCTCCAGGCCCGTGACCTCCTGCCCTTGCTTGCTAGCCTCACGTTGCCTTCGCAGGGGTCCCCTCCTTCTTTGCACTCCTTGCCCTTTGCAGGGGCTGCTGTTACCTCCCTTGCACACTCAAGCAAAAGGTGGCTCAGAGAGGTGACTCGCTGGCCCCAGGACGCAGCGGCAGACCCGAGCGTCCTTCCTGCATATACTGTGGAGAGCTCTGGCTAACTCCGGGGTCAGCATGACCGAATCGAGGCTGCTCACCCTCCAAGGAGAGAGACAGAGTCTCAGGAAGTCAGCAGAGCAGATAACAGTCACAGCCCTAGACACTTCCATAGTGTTTTCTGAGTATCAGGTGCCACTTGAAGCACTTTACCAACTTCAGCAGGTGGGGCAATCTAGGAGGGCTGCTTTCTCTCTCAGAAAGGTGAATCACACCCTCGTTTGATCTTTGGATTTAAATCAGAAAAATAAGAAGTCATGTAAACAGTGTGCCCCAGAAGTGAAAGCAGCAAGTGCAAAGGTCCTGGGGTAGATCCCTATTGGTAGCATCTAGAAGTGTGAGGTGTCTGCTTTGATGGGGTGGGGGCAGATCAAATGCCCTCCCCAGGTTGGCAGAGGCTGTGGTACAGCCTAGATTCTAACACAGGTCTCAGATCTCCAGCCCAGTCTGTAGTCTCAGGGGCTACATGCTCTCTTCTGTTCCCTCTGGCCCAGTCTCAGTCATCCTTCAGAGTCTGTGGGTTTCCTGCTCAGAAGCTGAGCCAGGCACCCCCACCCCCAGCCCCCTTTCCCAGCTCCGGTCCAACACTACCTGCCCTCTTTCTGTTGTGTGGTCCTGGGCAAACGATTTTACTGTGCCTCAGTTTCCTTGTCTGCAATAGAGCTAATAATGGGATTCACCTCAGAAGGCTGTTGTGGCCCAAGATACAGTGCTTAGAACAGCAGTAGTGCTTGATCCAGTTTCTTTTTCCTCCTGGCCAATGATTTTTGAAATATGCCAAGTTCTGGCCTAACTTGGAGGGAGGGATCCCTGTGTCTGAGGAAAGCTGGAGGAGGAAGAGGCCTCGAGCAAAGCCTGCCTTGGGGATGATGCCCCCTTCCATCTGCCCGGTCATGGGGGTGACCAGTCCCACACTCAGAAGGCCCCGGGTTCTCTCTCAGCTGCTTCTGTCACGGTCTTGAAATCCACAGAGAATTGTTCACGGGCCCTGCGTTCTTACTGGGCCCGAGATCTGCAAACTGTGCATCCGGTCCAGGCTGGCAAGGAGCAAGGAGGTCACGATGGCTGCTTCCTTCCTGTTGGAGTTCAGAGGAGGCGTTTGATCTATCCAGCCCAATCGAGCGCCTCTTAAGTTTCCCCAGAGGGTCGAGAAGAACATTTACCCCTTTGAGAAACAGGAGAGCCCGGAAATAGGGAGATAAGAGGTTCATAATGGTTTGTTCAGCTGGGGAGGCAGGGGACACATCATCCAGGACTCTACTCAAGGAGATTTTCACGTAGCCTCCCAGGATCCCCAAGCCTCCCGGAGAGGGAAGGAAATAACTGATTGAACACCGCTGTGGCGGAAACGTTCCCTGACGTTATTTCGCTTAGTCCTGCTTAGGGAGCCATCGCCATTATTATCAAGCCCTTTTTTCAGAGAAACGTAGCTTTCATCAGGCAGTGCTAATTGCTAATGGTGCCCTGGTTGGTAGAGGGAAGGGAGGGAATGGAAAAGGAGATACAGGCAGGAAGCAGGGCAGTGGATGGATTCTGTGGGCCTTGGACACCGCTGTCTCCTCCACTAAAAATATTAAACATGGTATTTTAGGGCTACACTAGTATAAAGATGAATACAGCAATATTACATATCAAAACATTTTCCTTAGCCTAAAAGTTCTATCTGTCTGTCTGTCTGTCTATCTGTCTATCTATCTATCTATCTGTCTATCTATAAAATTAAAGCCAGGTGTGATGCCACAGCCTGTGGTCCCCAGTATTCCGGGAGGCTGAAGCAGGAGGATCACAAGTTCATGTCCAGCCTGGGCAACTTAACAATTCAGCGACTTAACAACTGTCTCAAAATTTAACAACAACAGGGCTCGGGATTTAGCTCAGTGGTTCCACCGCCTGCCTCCCAAGCACAAGGACCTGAGTTCAATCCCCGTTCAATTCCCAGTACCAAAAAAAAAAAAAAAAAAATTAAAAACA